>NC_089782.1:13186037-13486037 GCF_040412425.1 Macrobrachium rosenbergii
GCAATGCAGCTAAGTCTGTAGTCAAGTTGCTCCTCTGGTTCTTTTTCCCCTAGAGCCATGACATCATCCCAGCTCAAGACTCCCGCTGATGTTGGTTTCCCAATGTACTGGATGATCGCTTTCAGGTCAGGCAAGCGTTCACGAATCTCTAAGACTTTGTCCAGTTGCTTTTGGTTCTCAACAACGAATATTTGTGCTCTACTACTTATTGCACAATGTTCACATGCTTCTGGAGAATTCGTTGTGTAGATCCCACAGGCAAATCCTCTGAGAAAAGGAAGGAGTTTAATTAATTTCTGATTCAGGCTGAACGGTGTTCCATAATTTAACGAACAGTGTCTATTAAATATATCATTTTTAAAAGTTTTACAGATTATAGCAAGGAATAATAATGGATGACCAATCATTATCAGAAGTACCTACCCTGCAAATATGGCAGCAAGGTCAGAAATGAACCATTCAGGGGAATTGAAGCCAAGAATGCACACCCCATGGAATCGCTCTAGGCCTAGTTTGATGAAGGCTTTAGCCAAGGTACAAACTTTAGCAAAATATTCCCGGTATGTTATAGACTTCCAGGCTCCATCCCTCTTCACACAAAGAGCTTTAACATCAGGAAACCTAAAAACATCAAGAGATCAATCGTTGTGCCAAACCAAAGAATCTGCTGAAAGACAGTAATGGTTGCAATATTATGCGTTAATACACCGTCCCAGTAAAAGGACTATATTATTTCATTCACTTTCAGTGATAAATACCACAGCTCCTAAAAATAGTTAAAAGCTGTTATCATTGTTCAAAGCAATGGCAACTGCTATTCTTGATATCGCTTTACAACGGCAGGATTACCATGACCATAATCTGATAACATTTGCAGTTTTTACTGTTAATAACTGGCAGTTCATAGTTACAGGTAAATTATGGTAATGTGTTTATTACCATGAATAATACTAAAGGATATAGTTTTCAAGCAGATATATTTACAAAGAAGATAAAAGATGTCATATGAATTTTTCATTGTCATAGATTTGTTCCCAAAAGTAACTAAACAAAAACTATATTCCAAATACTTTTTTCTTGACTGTGCTCTCAACTGGGAAGGCTCACTCACTTATCAGCTGCTCTCCTCAAAAGACTAGGCACAGAGATTGGTGGATTAGCATCTACTCCACTTTTTGTCATTTTTAGCTTCACAGCCCCCATTGGTTCCCATGTCTTCAGGACATCCGATGGAATGATTTGATCGGGCCCTGTTTGAATTGTGAAAGGTATTGTTATTATTCTTATTGCTGAATGTGAATTGTCTCTGACATTGTAAGGTGAAATCATTCATATTGTGACAAATCTTTATTTCAATTAAAACTTCTCTTAATTATACTTACCAGATTTTCTTCTATTTTTTAAGTAACTTAAGATGGCCTATTTTCACATTATTTTCAAATTTTACACTTTTTATATATATTTAAAACTTATTTAAATACTGTTCTTCAATTCAGTATAACACCATGGAACTCGTATATTCCTCTCTTATACCTTATGTCTCACACAAGGTCTATAGATTAAGCTATAGACTTAGGTTTGATAGCCAATCGTATCTTCAGATATTAAAGAGGGTTTAAAAGGAAGGACAGCTCCACCCCACTTCCTATTCTCCACACTTTAATTTCCCTGTGATCAACCACCCAAATTCGTTCGCCCTCGGTCTCTCAGGAAATCACCTCAGCCATAAACAACAAGAGATCATTACATCATCTGGCACCCTTAGACAGTGCCTCTGCGTGGACGACCCAAACCTTGGTGGCAGAACTGCAACGACGCAGCACTCGGGTGACAGAGCTGGAAGAGTGGAGCTCTCCACCATTGAAAATGTCCACTTCACATGGAGTAATCAAAGTTATTCCACGACATAGTGGTGGGAAGTTGCCTTGTTCCTATACGCAGAGTGTAGTGAACATCGTTTCGAGAGAGGAGAGGTGCGTCAGTTGTATGGGGAACATGTTCCAGTTGCCTTAGATGTAGAGATTCGAAGGCCTTGTTCGAGGAAAGCCCTTGCAAGTTGCGTACTTAAAGGATTAAAAAAAATTATAAATGGGATCGGAAAACATACTATAGTCGTCAGGAGAGACGGAACTTATAGATATAAGCCAAAATGCATAGGATGACCTAAGCAATCCAGAGAGGAGTAATAAAGTTGTTAGTTACACCGACGAAACTACTCGCAGAGACGAAATTACTCGCAGCCTGCATCGTTGTAGGAGAAAAACAGTAAGTTACAGTGAAAATTTAGCCAGTGACTTTCTACAAGTAAATAAGGCCACACTCATAAGCTAATAAATATGATTTCCAGAGTCTTACAAACATTGCACATGTAATAAACTTTTGACAGATTCACCAGTATATTTCGAGGTTGATTCACGTGGGTTAGATTAAAGCTAAACAATGCTTTAGTGGTCTTTCTTTTTTATTTACTAGACGGTAATCGAAGTATAATGAATTTTGTAGTACCGTTTGCCTTCATTCAGCTCGGGGACAGCCTTTCTGACCACTGACCTATATTAAAGTATGCATAATGAAAGTACCTTGGTCTGGACTTCAGAACAGTACGCAGCATCTCTGTGATCCGGAAATTCTGTCTCTACCATTTCCTTTATTACCGTTAGTTTTGGCAGTATGAATACAAGAATGTGATGACAATTACTAAGAGTAATTATCATCAATTACACTCAGTTTGCTCAAAGAGGAGGTTCATCAGGAGGGAATTTGAAAACCTTTTCTCAGTATTATAATTTCACTCTTACCTTTCAAGTATTTTGTTTGGTCCTGTCCAGACTCGGCCATTCTTGATGTGTATTTGCTTGCAGGAAAAGACTTCAGAAACTGCTATTTTAGTTTAAATAGCCACCTGGGTTTGTGGCCTCATACCAAAGAGAACCTAAAAGCAAATTGCAAAGAAAAAGAATTTTTAATGATAAATCTTGGCTATTTTATTAATATTCTGTAAATGTGAAAAAAACTTTCACAACATCTAATGCTTAAATAGTGGATTCAGAATAAACTGCTGTGCATCACCGATGTGAAAATGATGAAGAAAATTGGATGATTTAATGTTTAACAATATTAAATCATCCGCTTCTTCTTTCAGAAGAAGCAGCTATCTTACTGCCAGCTACAAGGAAATACATTTCTGTAACGGTTTTCCATTGAGAGCAGCAAGATCATGCTCTTCATGTCTTTCAGTGTTTTGAAGAATCGTAAATGACTCGAAAAAACAAGAAAATCTGCTTACACTTTCCCACATCTTCCCAAACGAGATATTGCTGTATTGCAGTACGACACTTATCCCAAGACGTAACACATCCCGAAATTACAGTAGATCCTACTGAAATACCTCGTTTCCTGAACACAAGCTTTAGATCAAGTAACCTCTTGACTTTCGGTTTTCCCACAGAAGCTGCTTCCACAGTGTGATTCACAACTTATCGAACATGAACATTGAACCAATGCCCGTGTTCTTGGCGCCCTAACGTACGAGCATAAACTGATATCGCTCTCAACATTTGTGTTATCACAGAATTGTTGATATCCTGTACGTTATCGGCAAAGGAGATAAAAGATAACCACTTTATCGCATTTAGCTCTTTTCGTTGCCCCAAGACGACTAGATTATTATATTTCAGGTCAGGTTAATTGGTTCAAAAGAGCTGAATGTGTGTGTGTGTTTTTTTTTTAATCATCGGGTTTAGAGATTTGGTTTTTTGTTTCATATTTGTTTTTTATTATTGATGCGTACATTTTTCAAAACTAAATTTATATGATTCTTCTAAGTAACTATACATGATATCTAAATCAAACTATTCCACTATTTAAAGGGAGAAAAAATGCCGGCGTGCCGAGAGTTACTGATTGTTGTTGCTTTGCTACTGTATATCATCAACCCGGAAGATTAAGAAAGGCTGTTTCAATACTATTTTGATTAAAATAACATGAATCCTTCTGAGTTACATTGTGGTTCATGTATGCATATATCAGTTTGCTAAAGGAAATAAGCGGTAGTTATCTATTTGTTATTCTACTTCCTCTGCTTTTCCTATATTTTCATAAATAGTGCTCTTTTCCTTGAAGCTTTCTTGTATGTTTGTATGTAAGGGGTCACTTCGGTATGATCCAGATGAACACTTAAACATTTTGTTCTGGACTGTAAAACAGAAATATCTTCTTGTACACTGCATATAACATTTAACATACATGTACTAAGACCGTTCTCGAGTTATTTACTTTGAGAAAAATTCTTTCAAATACGGCAATTTTCATCATTTGTGTTTTTATCTTCTGTTATCTTACTTCAGCTGATCGTGAAATTGTCGCTTCACCCATTGTCTATATATGTACGTATATGTATACATGGATTTAATTTGTTTGCTAAAATGAGAGTTAACTGTCTGTGTAGGACCTGACCTCAGTTTCGTGTAAGTTTCATTATCATTCAATAATGCCGTTATTTTATTTACATAGTCACTTTTATTCATTATTACCACTGCATTAGACTTATCAGCCTTTGTTACTTGCAATGTTTCGTCTTTTCTAAGGTTTTGTATGCATGGAGAAATCTTCCGGGAACATAATGGCATTATTAAATGATAGTGAAACTTACACGAAACTGAGGTCAGATCCTACACAGACTGTGAACTCTCATATTAGCAAACAAATTAAGTCCATTTTAAAGGGCTCTGACCATTTAATTAAACAGTTTTCTAATCAGTGCTCCCCTACCACATCTCTACGGTTTAGTCAAGACAGAAAAAATCAGTAACCCTATTAAACCAATCATTAGTTCAGCAGGCTCAGTTTCGTATAATTTATCCAAATGGCTTGTAAAAGTTCTTACACCTTTGGTAGGAAACATTTCTAATACGAATGTAAAAATTAATGTTGACTTTATAGACAAAATGAATAGTTTGAATTTGAAATTTGATTTTACTATGGTTATTTTTATATATCTTTATTTACAAAAGTGCCTGTAGATGATTTACTGGAATTTTTAGAGGAAGAATTAGAAAGTTATGATATTCCTTTAACTGTAGCAAACCTCACTAATCTTATAGGGTTGTGTACCAAAGATAGTAAATTTTGTTTTAATGGGGAATTTTTTGTACAAAAGTTCGGCATGGCTAAGGGTAATCCCTTATCTCCTGTCCTTAACAATATTTACATGAAATTTTTTTAGACAAAATTCTTACCAAGAATTTTGCCCCGAAAAGTTATATGGTATAGGTATGTGGATGATATTTTCTGTATCTGGCCAGTTCACAAAAATCTCCAGGAATTTCTGGTTAAGCTAAATAATTTAGTCCCATCTATAAAATTTACCGAAGAGAAAGAAAGAAATTGTAATTTGAATTTTCTTGATGTAACTGTCCATTGACATGATAGAAATTTCACCTTTTCAGTCTTTCGAAAATCAGCTAACATTGCCTCTTTTGTTCAATATTATGCCAGTCATCATCAAAATGTTAAATTCTCTGTCTTTTCTGGAATGTTCTTAAGGACTTTACGTGTTTGTAGCCCTCAGTTCATTGATGCTGAGATCAAACTATTTATGATACTGCTTTGAAACTTAAATACCCAAGGACCCTTGTAGATGTAGCATGGAAAAGAGCCAGGAAAAAATTTTATTTAACTAATAACAAACTTGAATTCAACAAGCATAATATTCTCAAATTGCCGTATGATGAAAGGTTTTTACAAATTCATAGAATTTTAAAGCTTTTCAACATGAATGTTGTTTTCAGTAATTTTAATGTTAAGAGTTTAGTAATAAAAAATTCTCCTAAAGATGTTTCTGGCTGCATCTATGAAATTCCTTGTAAAAAGTGTGATAAAATATATTATGGACAAACTGGAAAATCACTTACACAACGAATCAAACAACACCAATATTCTGTGAGAACTGGCCAAATATCGAATGCATTATTCGTACATATGAGAGATTTAGATCATCGTATTAACTGGAGTGAAGCAAGATCTTCAGTCCCGTGCAATGACACTGTTAAAAGGAATATCATTGAATCTTGTTTTATAAAGTCAAATAATGAAAGTGTTCTAAATTTAAGCCTTGGTTTGTTTAAACTTGATGCCTTCATAGTTAAAAAAGTAGTTGATAAATATAAGCAAATTTAGTATTCAGTTTTATACATGTTTCTGCAATTTGAATGGGTAAGATTCCGTATCTCTTATGGTTAAGTATATGGTTTTAGTTTGTGACCGCGTGATCCCGGACTCTCCTGCATTACTCCTTTTATTTATTACCCCTTGGCAATTAACCATCTAGTATTCAGTTTTATACATGTTTTTGGATTTTGTAAGACTAAACTTCCGTGCCTCTTGTAGTTTGGTCTGTGGTTTTAGTTTGTGACCGCTTGATCCCGGATTATCCTGGATTATCTTTTTGTTTATTACCCTTTGACAACTGACCATCTGGTATTCTTGTTCTTTTTGTTTACTTTGTAACCTTTTCATCTGTTTCATTTGCACCCAGACGATGCGTTAATAAACGTGAAAGCGCTTCGTACTGAACTTCTGCCTATCATTTTCCTTTTTGATGTTTGTATGTATGTATATACATATAGTGTGTGTTTATATATGTGTATAAATATATATCTGTATATATATATATATATATATATATATATAAACACACATATATATATGTATATATATGTATATATGTGTATATATATATATATATATATATGTATATATATATATATATATATATATATATATATATATATATATATATATATATATATATATATATATATATATATATATATATATATATATATATACACACACACATTCAATCTAAATATTCTCTTATGTGTTGGTACTTTTATTCATGTAGTTATGTAAGCCTTGTCTTTCTGTGATCTCATCCAGTGTGCCATAGTTCAGCCTTATCATACTACTTCGCTTATTATTTTATCTCCAATTCTGGACAGGACGTGTGCTATCAAGTTCATTTTACAGTAATCTGAACTGATAGGGACGTTGCTGCTTGTTGCACTTCCATCCTGAATTAGAAAGTCAACTTTTAAGGAGGAAGCAAAATACGAAGAGAATATGTTCGCTGGGTTTGCCGTGTGCACCACTCTAGGGATATGCCACTAGATTTTCTCCCAAAATTTATCTTAACGATTAACGTCGGTAACAGTCCAACTGCAAATTATTTTGATCACTTAACAACAGTCATCCTCTCTCTCTCTCTCTCTCTCTCTCTCTCTCTCTCTCTCTCTCTCTCTCTCTCTCTCTCTCTCTCTCTCTCTCTCATGCACATATTGCTGCCATCCCTCTTTATAGAGAATTTATGTCCCTGTTTCCGTTTCATTCAGACCATCAGTTGTCATTTCATTTTGCATTTGTTTAAGGACATTGCATGTCAACAGAGATTTTTTATTCATAAGAAATTCCAGTAATTTTTTCACGGATTAAAAAATATTTTCGTTTCTTTTTCTTTCGGCTTTAGCAGGAGCCCCTATTAACATGCTTCCCCAAACGTACTCGCCCTTCAGTTGTAATACAAGAAAGTTTAAACCGTTAATTAAATCTGCATCATTTATATATATATATACAGTATATGTATATATATATATATATATATATATATATATATGTGTGTGTGTGTGTGTGTGTGTGTATATATAAATATGTATATATATAAATGCAGATTTAATTAACGGTTTAAACTTTCTTATATATATTCTCACGTATGTAGAAAATTCGTCCCTCCAGTCTGTTAGCTAGAAATCAAATTTCATGGCGGCTGGAGGAGACCCCACGGGGGGACAAATGTAGATGTCTTAACCCAATATCGTATGATTTTGGGGTGCAGAAAGCCGTTAGGGAAGAAGGACCAGTCAGGACAGTAATTAGGCTGCTATGCTGACCCTTGGTTAGTCTTAACTATAAGACCTATTTCCCTTCAACCTTTGTACTGGTTGTTATTGCTCCTTCCAAGTCTACCGATGTCCTGTGCCCATCCCTAGAAATCAAATGTGATGCCTCAGTGACCTCTCTCGTCACTACGCTATAGACCTCCACAGTGCTAAGCTGGTGCTGTTCTCCCTGTTGCACTGGCCACATTAGGGACTTCTGCGGCCAGAATTCATCTTTTGCAAGCGAGCTCCATGCACAAATGCAATCAGGTACGTCTTGAAGTTGCAAGTAACACCCTTCTCATGAATTTCTCTCCATTTTCCGTATTTCCAACTTTCCATTCTCCCAAAACAAAGCCCCGTTGTTTCCCACAGCCTAGCACACACATTTGCCCTCATGACGTGTTCCAAGCTTAAATTAAGTTTGTTTTTTGATGATAATTAGAGCATTCCCACCATAGTGTTACCATGTGCTAATTAAATCTAATTGATAATTTCTTCCATCATGAATAAGTAATTTCATGCGAGAGAAAGTCAACGTTTCTGAATGCTAACCAGGATTTCTTCTCCAGAATCCTGTTATCTGGCTCTTCAAGTTTTCTGCCCTGCCCTTGTGAACCGAATAGCCTTAGATGTTTAACTGCCATCTTGCTACTTGCAAGACTCTTCTGACCACCAGCGGTCCAGGGGCATGTTGTGCTAAAATCACTATTATTTGTCAGCCAGTCTCAACAGCAGTGGTTTTCATTTGCTTGTCCAACTCTTTCAGGGCTGTAGGCCTTCTCAGATTCATTTATTTGCTACGTATAGTATTACTTTTATCGCACATTGCATGTGCCTTGTTTGCTGCTCAGTCAGCCATTTCATATTAATTTTCTGACTGTTTAGCTTGTAAATAATCTCAATTTAAAGTTACCTGACTGGTTTGAAAGGCAACCTTTATTGCTTACATTCTGAGCTCTAGGTGTTGACCCTAAGGCAAATTACATTTAAAATCCAATTTAACTCTTAACTCTAACAATATACTCATAATATATATATATATATATATATATATATATATATATATATATATATATATATAACAATATGTATATATATATATATACACATACATACATACATACATACATATATATACATATATATATACACACACACACACACACACACACACACACACAAACACACACACACACACATACATACATACACTCACTGGAACACATGTTGATTGAATGCGAAGTACCACCATAAAGAAATGAGACAGACCATATGAATCCTGGCTGGTTTTGTCTTACACAATCATTTTCAAAAGAACTGGCACGGTAGCAGAAATATACACTATACATGCTAGTATGAAAGCAAAGCACAAAAGAACATACAGATAGTTAAAAGCTGTCAACAGTAGGATAGGGTTTTTGGAGTTGTTCACCTCTCAGATAGCGAATGAGTGTGCTACTTGCACATCTCGTTTTTGGATGGAAACTTGGCCTGGATTATTTCTAAATGAAAAATAACGAACATATCGTTATCTTTTCATCTGGATCAGAAAACGTGTATCCCTTAAATTAAATACGTTTTTTATGTTTATTTTTAAATAACTGGTTCATTTCTATACATTCCTGGCTGATATTCATATTCTAATCAAAACCTTCTTTTGTAAAACAAGACTCATATTTTTTCCAACTTATTATTAAAAGCAACCAGCCCGATGAATAGCATGATTTTATCTCCAACATGAAAAAAGGCGCTGTTATCTTGTGAATATGAAATGCTGTGCTGTCCAAATCACTGTTCCGGTTTGACCAATACAGAATTTGTCACATGAATTACAGAGGATTTGAAGTATACACATCCTTTGATATTGTCAGGAGAGTCCTGTAGAAGTGTTCTTTTACTGAATTATTGTTCTTAAATGCCTCATTACACTAAGAATTTTAAGTGAATGGGAAATACCTTTAACGCTGTTACGTTGCTGCAATAGAGGACTGTTTTTTGTGTGCCTGTGTTTTGTCTCTGATTACTATGAAGTCCTGCCTACGCTCCTAAGCAGCCTATTTTTAGGTAATAGAATATACAATTTAGGCCAGAGGCAAAGCGCTTGGACCTATGTGGTCATTCAGCACTGAAAGGGAAATTGACATTATGAAGGCTTGAATGGTGAAACAAGAGGAAAACCTCTAAGTTGCACTATGAAACAATTTTTATAGAGTGTTGAAAGTCAGATGGAAGAATGAATAAGAACGAAGGTACAGTAAAAGGAACGAAAGAGGTTGCAGCTATGGGCCGAAGGGACGCTGCAAAGACCATTAAGTAATGCCTACAGTGCACCACGTGATGTGCACTGATTGTCCCCCTGTAGGGTACAGTTAATTTATCAACAATACATTTATGGACACATACAGTACGTAGTGTTCTTAAAACATAGGTGGAAATGTTGATCTTTTAACTTTAGTGCCGGGGCCAGAATAAAAATGTACACAGGCAGAAATATTGTTGGGTTTTCTGTATACATTAAGTTTAAACCCATTATTGCCCCAACGTACAGGTCAATCTCAAGAGGGTGAACTCCAGTTATCTTCCCTCTTCACAGCAGATATGTCGATAACATCAGTTCATTTAATCTATCAAAGAAAATACTTTCATTTTCGTTTCCCGACCCGAAACAAATTATGTCGTCAATAGATTAGCACTGTTGCACATATTATGGAATGATTCACTAGGGATATCAGCAAGATATTTTCATATAAACTTTACGAAACAGAAACATCAGAGCTAATTATTGACCCGGAACAAAGATGAATCATGTAGTTTTGAAGTCCGTACATATGAGACAACGGTGCCGAAATCACACACAATTAAGTTTTTAATTCATTTCTCTGTTATTTCATTTACTGAAACACACACATCAACACACACACACACAGGCACAGGCACATATATATATATATATATATATATATATATGTGTGTGTGTTTGTGCGTGTGCGCGCGCGTATGTTTGTACACGCATGTGTATATATATACATGAAATTTTTATCACACCGTGATTTTTATATATATTCATGAAGCTACAAAAGTCGCTTCATATCCAATTCACGCTACTTCGAGACCCGTTCCGATCCATATATCACTTTCAAAAAAATTCCCCTTTGACGTTAATTCCCCATTGGGGATATTCCCGAAGTAGCGTGAATTGGATATTAAGCGACATTTGTACCAGGAACTTGCATCTTTTCAGAGTAAGAGAATGAAAGAATTTAAACAATAAGCCCTAATACGGAACCCCAACAGGCAATCGCTGGCAGGACCGAACCACCCTGATGCTCATAAATCCAATTTTTATCCCGCCTGTGTCCATCCACGTCTCCAAAAAAAAAATAAATAAATAAAAATTCCCAAGTATTAAAGTTATGTGAAGTGTCGGATACTGTAAATGAGTTTATTGTGTGCTCGTTTAAGTCAGATGGGTTTATCGTAATACGAATCATTATCATCATCGCCTCCAACTTGTGTTATTCATACATTGCTTGGAAGAACCTATGCTGCATTTTCTCTAATTCATTCGTGTTTTTTTTTCAGTGGTGTTATTCAAGCCTTGTGTGTAGCGCAGCGAGTAATGATGGACATATTGTTTGCAATCTCCCACTTTCTTAACGCCCCCGCAATTTCTAGTTTCTCTTAACATTTACACAACTTGTTGATTTCTCTTCTAATTACTCTTTTCCTCTGAGCCATTTTCTGTGTACCTTTCTCGTTTACACGTGTATTTTCTTATAGTACTTATTGAACTGTTTTCCAATTCTGTGTGTATGTGAATTAATTTCTTCTTTATTCTTTTATCTGTTATGAGCACTGCTGATTTGCTGGGCTAAGTACTAGATGACATGAACTGTTCTGTAGGCTGCAGCGTTGCCGACATCAGTTTCTTTTCCTTTACGGTTGGTGGAGAGCATCGTCTACAAATATTAGGGAGTCGCCTGTTTCTATAACTTTTATCAGTGTTACATTCTTTCTGCAAATTTCCATCACTTTCTTACTATACCCCATAGTTGCGGCCCATGTAATGTTCCCTGTCTTACGCTCTCAGGTATGTCAATGTTTTTGGTTTCGCTTGCTGGACACGTTACTGCTGAGTCATCTTCACCCATCCTTTTGTAAAAACTACGCATCTTTCCACCCTATTAATTTTCCTGTTTCGTTGGTGCAGTCTTTCATGTCCAGTTATAGTTTAAGTCTTATATGTGTCCATGAACCATGAATATGTTGGGGCACTTAAGATTGTTATTATAATCAGTTATGGCATTTAGGGTTAGCAGATGCTAATCGTAACTCATATTCAAGGTTTTTCTTCCTTGCCCTTCAGGCAAGATCTGAGTCCATTCCAGTCAGTTATGCGCGAACCCTTGTAATGTAGGCATTATCTCGCCTGAATTCAAACCTTTTAACTTAATGACCTGTGGTCTTTTCCACACCTTGTCTCTCAAACTTCATCAGTACTTTCGCCCTGCTTATACCCAAATTTCTGGCATCTGAATCTTGTATCACAAGGTATCTGACATAAACACTGAAACTCTTACTCGGTAGCTTATTTACAGCCTCTTCACCTACTCTCATATTTCAAATCTTCCCGTAGGGGTTAGTGCCGTCGGTGTACTTCATATGGTGTACTGTAGGCATTACTAAATGGTGTCAGCAAAGTCTCTTCCGCCCCTAGGTTTACCCACCTTTTAGCCTTGTACTTTATTTTAATTCCTGCAGCCTTGAGTCTTGCTGTCCAACTTCTCTAACAACAATATTACTTCTTATTGCAATGATGGGCCCTTTGTTGGCCGAGTTGGTTGAGGCTTCAGACCGTCATTCGAAATTCCTGATGAAGAGTTAGAGGAATTTATTTCTGGTGATAGAAATTCATTTCTTTATTTTTCGGATTCCATTAAATAACCAATTGGTTCTTAGCCACGTAAAATAAGTGTAAAGCCCTAGGAGAGCTGTTAATCAGCTCAGTGGTCTCTGGCTATCTTACTTACCCCTCAAAAAATCCTTGCAGCTTTATTTTCCTAGAAATAAGCACTGTAATAGGGCTTAAAATGAACTTAAATTAAAATGAATTAAAAGGTTATAAACAAAATATGGGAAACAGGAATTTTGCCCAAGGACTGGAAAATATCCATAATTGTTCCTATTAAAAAGCCTGATAAAGATGCTTCCCAAGCCACCAGCTATAGACCAGTAGCTCTTACCAGCTGTGTGTGTAAGCTGGTGGAGAAAATGATAAATACTAGACTAGTGTGGCATCTGGAAACCAACGAATTAATATCGCCATTTCAATTTGGTTTTAGGAAAAACCGCTCCACCTTGCTGAGGCTGATCAACCAAATCCAGCAAGGATTCGTCAAGCAATTTTTTTACTTAAAGAAAGCATATGACACTACCTGGACAATTGGCATCATGAAACAATTGCACAAGATGGGCGTATGTGGAAGAATGATCAGGTTTATATATTCCTTTTTAACAGACAGGTAAGAGTGGGAAACTCCCTCTCCCAACCTTTTATACAGGAGGGAGTTCCCCAAGGAACAATAAATAGTGTGGTTGAAAAAATTTTGCCCCCTGTTAAATGCTCGCTTTTTGTCGATGGCCTTGCAATATACTGCACATGATATGATTCTTTTCTTTGTGTAAACATTTGCAAAGGTCTAGTAATGCTATTACTAAGTGGGCTGATGAGAATGGTTTCAAATTCTCCTCTTCCAAAACAGTTGCAGTAAGATTTACCGGGTGCCGGCGTGTGGAGGAGGCTCCCACACTTAGTCTAAAAGGGTCCATCCTTCCTTACGAAGATGAAGTAAATTTCTGGGGATGACTATTGACCATAAATCAACATAGGCCAGCCACATAAATGCCCTAAAGATTAATGTTAAACAATCTTTGAATATTTTAAAGGTTGTATCTGGATTAGTTGGGGTGCTGATAAGAAATCCCTTCTGAGGCTGTATGACTCTCGTGTCGATCTAAGCCAGACTATGGCTGTCAAATTTATTCCTCAGCTTGTAAAATCAGTCTAAAGGAACTGGATGTTGCACACAACATGGGGTTGAGAATAAGCTTATGGGCTTTTAGAACTTCGCCTTTTGAAAGCATATACGTAGATACAGATCATTTTCCCTTTGATCTAAGAGGGCAAGAGCTAGTGTCGCGATACGTAGCTAGAATGAAAAGTGCTCCCAAAAATTCCTCCTTTCAAGTACTAAAGGAAACAAACTCTCGAAGTTTTTCTTTTGCAAGAGCTGCTAAACTGTTCCATATTCGACTGAATGAGGATGTAAGGAATAATCATCTTAAATCCCAGAAAGTCCTGGAAGTAGAACATCCTGTAAATCCTCCATGGCTTATTCCAGAAGCATTAGTGTGTAAGAAATTGTTTAACAAAAAGGACTGCACTGGAGAAGAGATTAGTGGTAAATTTTTAGAGCACGACGTCACCCATGCTAATCATATAAAGATCTATACAGATGGATCAAAGTCAGATAGTGGTGTTGGTCACGCTGTTATCCTTGGTGGTACAGCTAAATTACCTGACTCTGCATCAATATTTACTACCTAATTAACAGCTGTAGTCTCTGCCCTAGATTTAGTTTTTCAAAGCAGTGACACTAATTTTCATATACTCAGATTCTAAAAGCACTTTAGAAGCTATTAAAAAATTTAATAGCTTTCATCCATTAATTCAAAAATTTCAGGAGTGACTTTTTCGTATCTATTGTCGGCGTAAATCAGTCTCTCTCTGTTGGGTCCCTTCTCAAGTGGGGATTCGCGGAAACGAGATCGCAGACAGGAGGCGAAAGCTGCTAGCATTTTATCAGAACCACCTTCAGAAAAGTGCCTCGTACTGACCTAAAATGTCTTATTAGATCTTATGTTTTAAGTAAATGGCAAGAAAGGTGGACTTCTCCTCTTCTTGCCAGTAATAAAAAATATAGAAATATTAGAGATAATATACTTCCCTGGTCTTCGTCATTCCAGTTTGACAGACGAATAGAGGTTATTTTAACCAGATTAAGGTTTGAGCACACTCGTTTAACCCATCAGTTTATTTTAGAAGGAAACAGCCCTCCAGAGTATGCATACTGTGACAAGACACTAACAGTGGAGCACATTCTGGTGGTCTGCCCCAGATATTTTGACCAAAGAGAAGGATATTTGCAGGGTAAATCCCTCTCGGATATTTTGGGAGATGAAGCAGATATTTTGGGAGATTGAAGCAGATATTTAATGATATTCTCTTTTTCAATATTTCATAAAAAATTTTAACGATAAATTTAATTTTTTATATATATATATTATCATATAAATTTTAATGACATTAAATTTATATATATATATATATATATATATATATATATATATATATATATATATATATATATATATATATATATATATATATATATCGCATCATTCATTAAACTTCATATCTTTATTTTATTTACTGGTCACATCGCTTCATTATATATATTAATTTCCTTCACTAATTCATAAATTCATTTACCTTAACATAATTTATTTTCTTTTCTTTATGCCACTGAATGGCCTTCTTGGCTCCAGTGCCATTGCTTTTGCCCTACACATTATACATCCATCCAACCATCCATCCTACCTCAGACTAGTGAAACGTAGACTTTTCGTTAGCACGGGTCGTATTAAGAAAGAGATTTCAAGGAACACGATCTCCTTCTGGCTGAGACAAGTCGTAAACAGAGCTTACAGTTTTGAACAAGATTTATCTACCATCCCGACACACATTGGGGCCCATGACATTAGGAGTATTGGCCCTTCAGTTGCCTTTCGGAAGAACTTTGTGGTGGGACAGATCCTCCGCGCTGGAGTTTGGAATAGACAAACCACCTTCACGTCTTTTTATTTGAAAGATGTCACGCATAAATCACTGGACACGTTCTCCTTAATCCCAGTGGTGGCGGCTCAACAAGTGGTGTGAGGGATATGATGTTTTTTAGCTTCGTTCGAACTACGTTGAGCGGTCCTTCTCCGTAACACCACCTGGTCTGGCATGTACTGTAGTGCTCACGGGATAGGACCATCTGGCTCCGTTTGAACGTAGAGCTCTCAGGTTACATCACATCACTTTAAAGAGTGAGTATTATTGTTCTAAATGTTTTGTTGTTGGTGTTGGTCACTGTTGATTGCCTCTTTTGTTTTATTGGGAAATCTTACTCCCTTCACATTATAAGTCTTCTATCACATGATGTTGTGGGTTTGTATCAGTGTCGGAACAAATGACAATTTCAACAGTAATTTGTATTTTTCCTAACATACAAACCCACAACATCATGGGAGTTTAATTTCCCACCTCATGCCTCCCCTCTTTCCCGATCTCTCTCTAATCATCGAACTTGGGCGAAATATCACGGTTCTCTCCGGCTATTCACAAATTGGGGGATGCTGGTCCTGTGAGCCTCTTTATAGCTAGTGCTACTCTATAAAAGCAAGTCTACCATAGCCGTCTGCACATGGGCACCTAAGGATACTCCTATCACATGATGTTGTGGGTTTGTATGTTAGGAAAAATACAAATTATTGTTGAATTTGTCATTTTTTTATCTTTCATATATGTTATTTGATTTCCTCATCTGAGACATTTGCTGTCGTGATCTTTGGGCTCTTCATTTTTCGTCAGGTGAAATGCTTATAAGTTCTACAGAAATATAAAACTACCTTTCATATAAAAAATTCTTCAGCGCATGCTTGAGCGGTTGTTGAACTTGGTAACAATGTTGTTTATGGGGGTGAGCAGGGGAGTGCCCTGCACACGCCTGTCTCCATTCACTTTTCCTTTAGCTCCCATAAAGAGCAGACATGCTGCACTGGTTGTCTTCCCATTGTGTGCTTGTTGAATATGGATGATTAGCTTGCAAGATCATCTTTATGCATTGCTTTTCGTAGTGTATTTATTCTTGTTTTTTCCTGTTATGGAGAAAAAACATGACCAGTGCAGTTGCATGGTGCATAGGTTCCTTATGAGAGGATCATTTTTTCTGCAACAGCAGATCTTTTTATAGAGGGAAGGCATTGCCGTGCAAGGAGAATGCTGGTTGGCCTTCACTGCAGTGGAAGGATCTTTTATAGGGGAAATATGCCCTGATTATGTCCCCAAATCCTTTTGTATCTTTTCTCCTGCAATCTTCCATTCTTATCCCCTGCCTGTTAGTAGTGCTGCCCCTTCATGCCCTCTCTTCAGAGGATGATGCAGCTGTTGATGATGATGTAGCGTGAATTGGATATTAAGTGACATTTGTAGTTTCATGAATATATATATATATATAGAAGAGGACCGTTGCGCAAACGGTCGAAAGCTCCCTCGTTTTTATCCCCTTTTTTGTATATTTTTGTCTTAAAAAAAAAAACAATTTATAATTATACAATTTATCAATTATATTATTGTGATTTTTAATCATCATATATATATATATATATATATATATATATATATATATATATATATATATATATATATATATTCATATTATTTCTTTGATTACTCGGCTAATTCATTTAGAATTGTATCTTTTAGTTATCTTGTAAAATTCAATAAAAATAAAACTTACTTAAGAAAAATGGCCATTTTTTCCTCAGTTCCAATTGCCCGCCCGTATTTAGTATTGCTTTTCTTAATGGGATTGTGAGAGGTACTAAAGAAAGAGCAGGAAGACAAATACTGCTAGTTTATTGATGAAGCGACCCTCTTATAAAGTGGCGTGCGGACGTCAGCGTATACGCAGACGTTGTAAGAGACCGTCGCACCGACGCCGTCTCTTCCAAACACACGTGTGTTCGTCATCCATCGGAGGGGACAAGACAGAACAAGAGCATCTCGTTTTCTCTCTCAAGGAATGCAACTCTACCATACGATATTTCCATCTGTTTCTCCCTAACCATTGTTGTCTTGATTTATGTACAATCACCACTACTTGCATTGCCATGCAAGCATTCTAATCATGTACTCATAATGTTCCACCGAATCTTCTGTATCAGACTGTATGTATGTTTCTGTTTGTGAAGATGCCAAATGTCTCGCCATTTCACGTATATTATGCTACTGCTTTGTATTCATTAATCTGTCTCGAATCTCATGCAATTGGCCACATGTAGAGTTTCCTGGCCTTTCCACTGATATATGTTTTATCACTGTACGCTTATTGTCTCTCTCACAATCGCCATCTGACACAGATGCCCGAAACATTCCCTCTGTTTTGTTCTGTCTGTGTGTAGATGCTACTTTTCCGCCCGCACAAGCCAATAACATCTTCGAAGATTCTGTACATTCATTCAGTAAGGAACTACCAATAAACCAGTCAACACCTAGCCAGTATGTCACTCAATCCCGTCCTTACACTGGTGACCCCGGAGTGACGCAAAGGACCCGGCCGACCCAAGATGACGACCCACGCGCCACAGACCCTTTGCTGCCTCGCTGCTTCCTGCCGTTCCCGAGCTCTGAGTAGATGTCCAACCCTCCGAGATGACCCACCCCACCGCCGGAGCCCTGGACGCCTCCTCCAGGAAACCTGAAGCCACCCCCTGAACTCGTACTGGACAAGCTGACCAACGAAGGACCAGCCGACGTCATCCTTCAGCCTGCTGCCATCCCCTTGAGCTGGCTACCAAAGGATCAGCCGCCGTCATCCTTCAGCCCTCGAGCCGGCTACCAAAGGATCAGCCGCTGTCATCCTTCAGCCGTCCCCCTCCAGCTGGCGACCCAAGGATCATCCGACGTCACCCTTCAACCTGCTACTGTCCTCCTCAAGTTCCTGCTGGCCGGCGCCGCCCTTCAGCCTCCTACCCGCCCCTAGCCCAAGCCCTTCAAGCCAATTACAATTGTCAGCAAGACGATTTCCACATCAATGCCTTGCTTTGTGGGGGGAGTATTGTAAGAGACTGTCGCACCAACGCCATCTCTTCCAAACACACGTGTGTGTTCGTGTGTTTGTCATCCATCGGAGGGGACAAGACAGAACAAGAGCATCTTGTTTTCTCTCTCAAGGAACGCAACTCCACCATACAATATTTCTGTCTGTTTCTCCCTAACCATTGTTGTCTTGATTTATGTACAATCACCACTACTTGCATTGCCATGCAAGCATTCTAATCTTGTACTCATAATGTTCCACCGAATCTTCTGTATCAAACTGTATGTATGTTTCTCTTTGTGAAGACGCCAAACGTCTCGCCATTTCACATATATTATGCTACTGCATTGTATTCATTAATCTGTCTGAATCTCATGCAATTGGCCACATGTAGAATTTCCTGGCCTTTCCACTGATATATGTTTTATCACTGTACGTTTATTGTCTCTCACAATCGCCATCTGACAAAGATGCCCGAAACATTAGCTCTGTTTTGTTTTCTCTGTGTGTAGACGGTACTTTTCCGCCTGCATGGGCCAATAACATCTTCGAAGATTCTGTACATTCATTCAGTAAGGAACTACCAATAAACCAGTCAGCACCTAGCCAATATGTAACTCAATCCCGTCCTTACAACTTCAATACAAAATTGACAAGTGACCCGAGGTCAAAACTATTTCTCTACACAAAACAGGACAGGTACATATAGACATGATGATTAACAACAGCTGATTGGACACAAAAAATACTCTGACACATATGCTATGTATAAGAGCAAATGAACAGGTAATAAATATACAAATCACAATAATGATAATAAGATTGTGTAATTGTGACCTCGGGTCAGCTGTGAAGGCACCGTAGAAAACGGGAGGTCCACCATAGAGAACCCATTGTACGGGGACTTTACAATACTCCCCCCCCCCCCAAGACGTAGGTAACGTCTGATCAAAGCAGGTATCTGCTGGGGCAGCAGAGAGGGCCGCGCTGTCTTGATGCCAGCTGGGGGGTGTGTTCGACTTCTCCGGTGCCCTGCGGATGGGAGTGTTGGGTTGCTCTCCTGCCCGGACCTGGAGCCTTCCGGGGGCACTCACAAGGTTTTCTTGCGGGCGGGGTGGGCTGAGGGGGCGCCACCTCCTGCGGGGACTTTGGGAAGTGCCCCTGACGTCTTCCTCCAGGAATGCGGACTTGAGGCAGTCTACCGACACCCAGTTGTCCTTCCCGTGGATGGCCACCCAGAATGCCTTCTTGTTTCTCTCCAGTACGAGGAAAGGCCCCCTGTAGGGCCTGGTTAAGGGTGGGCGTACGGCATCATTCCTGATGAAGACATGAGTGCCGGAGGATAGACCGGGAGGCATGAAGGGGGATGTCCTGTCAGTATATGTCCGCCGGCTGGGGGCGAACTTCCCAACCCTGTCACGTAGCCTCTGTGTTGTTAGGCCGTCTCAGTCCTCCATGATGAGTTCATCCGGGACTACGAGGGACTCCCGTAAGCCTTTTCTGCAGTGGACGGGTCGCCGTTGGATCTGAGGGCGGTCCTGAGCCCGAGGAGGACCCAGGGCAGCTGGTACTTCCAGTTGTCGGCAGTGCAACAAGCCATGAGGGACGCCTTCAGGGACCTGTGGAACCTCTCCACCATTCCATTGGCTGCGGGGTTGTAGGCGGTGGTGCTGTGGTGAGTGGTTCCCAGCAGGCGTGCCAGGGCGGTCCGCAGCTCGGACAGGAAGGCTGGATCCTGTCCGTGGTTATATGGTCCGGGACACCGAACCAACTGATCCAGCTGGAGAGGAGGGCCTCAACGCACACACAGGAGGTGGCTTCTTCCATGGGCGTCGCTTCGGGCCACCTGGTGGAGCGGTCGATGACTGTCAGAAGGTATCTGGCTCCTCCTGATGGGGGAAGAGGACCCACTACGTTGACGTGGATGTGCCCGAAACCTCCCCCACCCCAATTAGGTGTGCCGTCCTACTTTCCTGGCCTGGCACTGCATGCACTGCCTTGCCCAGGCCATTGCGTCTTTCCATATGCCGTGCCAGACGAACTTCTCCGCCAGTAGCCTGGCCGTCGTCCCGCCGGAGGGGTGGGACAGTCCATGGATGACATCAAAGACCAGCCGATGACAGGCGGCGGGCACCAGTGGGCGTGGGTGGCCAGTGCTTAAGTCGCTCAGCAGTGTTGGCCTCCCAGGGGCGAGGGGCACGTCCTTCCACTTCAGCGATGTGATGGCAGTGCAGTAAACTGGAATCTCTGTGTCGGTGGCTTGTTCCCGGGCAAGGTCCTCGTAGTCGATCCCGAGCTGCACTGCATCGATTTCAGTCCTCGAGAGGGCGTTGGCTACTGGGTTCTTCCTGCCGGGGAGGTACTTGATGGTGCAGGTGAACCCCGCGAGGTGCCGCTGCTGCCTGGAGGACCATGCATCCCCCAGCTATGTGAAGGCGTAGACCAGCAGCTGGTGGTCTGTCCAAACTGTGAAGGGTGTACCCTCCAGGAGGAATTTGAAGTGGCCTACTGCCTGGTACACCGCGAAGAGTTCCCTGTCGTAGGTGCTGTAGCTGGACTCGGTGGGGCTGAGCTTCCTGCTGAAGAAGGCGATGGGCTGAGGGGCTCTGTTGATGACCTGTTCCAGGACGGCCCCAAGGCGACGTTGCTGGCATCCGTTGTTAGCTGGAGGGGGGCGCTGGGGTCCTGGTGGGCCAAAGCTGTTGCCTTGGTGAGGGCGGCCTTTGTCAGGGAGAAGGCCCACTGCTGGTCGGGGCCCCACACTAAGGTCTTAGGACGGCCCTTGAGGATCTCCATCAGGGGGGCTACGGTGTGCGTGACCCCAGGGATGAACCTTCTGTAGTAGTTGACCATCCTGAGAAATTCTTGTACGGCTTTGACGGAGGTAGGAGTGAGGAACCTGACGACGGCCTCGACCTTTGATGCAACTGGGCGGACGCCTCCCGGGGATACCTCGTGGCCCAGAAATTCAACCCTATCGACGCCGAAGGTGCGCTTGTCGAACCTGACGACAAGGCCATTCTCTTGCAGGCACTGCGCGCCCTTCCAGATGTGCCGAAGGTGTTCCTTGTGGGACCTGTAAAAAATTAGGATATCATCGAAGTAGCAGACGCAGAAGTTCAGGTCCGCCAGGATGCTGTTCATCAGTCTCTGAAAGATTGCCCCTGCGTTCCTCAGGCCAAAGGTGGAGAATGCGAAGACATAGGACCCGAAGGGCGTGATGATGGCAGTTTTGGGGATGTCTTCTGGAGCTACTGGTACCTGGAAATGTGATTTTAAAAGATCTAGTTTTGAAAATATTTTGGCCCCATGGAAGAAGGCTGTCAGGTCGTGCATGTTTGGTAGAGGGTAGTGGTCGGGCTCTGTAGCGAGGTTGAGCCACTTGTAGTCGCCGCAGGGTCTCCAGGAGCCGCCTGTTTTCTGCACCGTGTGAAGGGGGGAGGCCCATGGGCTGGGTGCCTTCCCACATATGCCCATATGCTCCATCTCAGCAAAGGCCCTCTTGGCCTCCTGAAGGCGCTGTGGGGGAAGCCTCCGGAACTTTGTGTGCGTCAGGGGAGCCCCTTGTCTTGATGTGACGATATATCCCGTGTTTGGTGGGGGGCCCCCGGCACATGACGAAACTCGGGTTTGAATACCTCCAGGAATTCCTTCAGGAGGGAGGCGTACTGGTGGGGAGCAATGGAACAGACTGTGGGCACCCTAGGGTGCGGCGACAGGGGCAGGGACTGGCAGGACTCAGTGTCCAGCAGGCGCTTGCGGCCGACGTCGACTGCCAGTCCGAAGTGGGCGAGGAAGTCTGCACCCAGGAGCGGGGTACTAATGTCCGTGACGAAGAAGTTCCACTTGTATCTCCAGCCCTGGATGGAGACCAACGGGAGCCTGGTGCCATAGGAGAGGATGGGTGACCCGTTGGCGGCCGTCAGGGTTGCAGCCAGGTCCAGCGGGTGCTTGCAGTCCTCTCTGTAAGGCAGGAACACTGACCGCATTGCCCCCATGTCGATCAGCATCATCCTGCCGGAGATAGTGTCACGGACATAGAAGCCTACTGGTGCAGGGCTCCCGGTGTTTTGGATGCTGCTGTCATGGTGGCCTGTGAGGGTGGCCGCCGCCTTCCCCGTTTTTTGGATGGGCGAAAAGGCAGGGGGCTTCGCAATTCCAGGCATCTTTACCAAACCTCTGGTGGTAGTAGCAAAGCCCCGGCCTGTCCTTCTTCTGGTGGTGGGGTGGCCGCCTCCTGGCGACGACATTGATGCACTCTGTGGCGGGGTCCTCCGGCTGGAGGCAGTTGATGGGGTGTGTGGGCGTGGATGCCCACTTCACCGCACTCGTGGAGTCAGTCAGCTGCTGCACCATCCTTATCAGGTCCTCAACCGGCAGGGTGTAGGGCTCCGTAATCTGTCCTCGGACCTCTGGGAGTAGCTGCCACAGGAGGATCTCCCTCGACAGTCTAATCTCATTGTGCCTGCCACTGCTGTCCATCTCGGGGAGGAGGAGGAGGTCCTGGAGGGCATGCCACATCTCCAAGAGGTTCCTGTCCTGCCGGGGGTTGATGGCGAGGTCGAGGGCACGGGCGGCCCTCTCGGAGACCGGAAGGGAGCAGGTCTCGATGAGAGTGGCCTTTAATTTCTGGAAGGTGGCAGGGCTCGTGGTTGCCATCACCCATGGAGCGACCTTCCTGTATATCTCCTCCGGTAGGGCGTTGATAGCGATGTCCGCCCTCAACACCTCGTCGGTCAGGCCTGCCACCCTGAATTGCCCCTCGTCCCTGTAGAGCCAAGATGCCGGGTTCTGATGGGTGAATGACGGTAGCTTTATGCTGAGGGCCACCCTCGTTTGGTCCGTCAGGAGGGGCATCGTGCAGGGAGTGGGTACCGGCATGGAGGAGCGCAGGGGTTTCGGTTATTTGTATGTCAGAGGGAATGTCTGCATCCATGCTCATTCCCCACTCTCACTTGGAGTGTGAGGGAACACTCGCGTCAATACACGCTTGGTAGCGTGCCGTCTGGGTCCGCTAATGACACCGGTGATTTGCTGATGAGGGTCGGTAGCGCCCAAACGCTTTGTTAGAGCACCGTAGTTAGTCCGTTAGGGGCATGGGTTGGTTCATTGGGCCAAGAGTAAGTCATCGATTTGGTCTGTTAATGGCTCCGGGAACTACTCCGGGGATCACCACTGTGAGAAGTGCTAAAGAAAGAGCAGGAAGACAAGTACTGCTAGTTTATTGATGAAGCAACCTGCTTATAAAGCAGTGTGCGGACGTCGGCATATACGCAGATGTCAGTACAAAATTTACAAGTGACCTGAGGTCAAACTGTTTCTCTACACAAAACAGGACAAGTACATATAGACATGATGATTAAGAACAGCTGATTGGACACAAAAAATACTCTGACACATATACTATGTATAAGGGCAAATAAACAGGTAATAAATATACAAATCACAATAATGATAATAAGGTTGTGTAAGTGCAACCTTGGGTCAGCTGTGAAGGCACGTTTGAAAACGGGAGGTTCACCATAGAGAACCCGTTGAGCGGGGACTTTACAGGATGTCCTATTAGCTCCACCAGCTTCTTGAAATTTTTATTTGTCATCCTAAAAAAGTTGCAGAATTTTTCTGGATGATTTACAAGATCAGGGAATAAATAGTTGAAATTGCCAAATTGTGTCCTCTTGGTGTTCAAATGATGCACCCAGATTCTAGGCTTGCTTTTTTTACGTTTGTGACGCCAAAGCCACACTAAAGCATTAATTTCACTAAGAGAATATGCACCCATTCTCATAAAAAGCTACTGTGCCACTGTTGCAGAAATACGATGCAAATGAGTACAGACTTGACTTAAGTTGACACATTTGGTGTGAACAGGGTTTAGTCAAAATGACTTGCATCAAATGAATTGACGTGACTCGACTCGACGCAACACATTTGGTGTGAACACACCCTAAGAAGATACCATCTCTGGAGTACGTATGAAAGAAATGACCCACACTTGACATCCCTGTTAGTCTGTCTTTTGCAGCATTTCTTAACAACCTGGTGGAGAAGAAGGAGCTGCCTCTTGTGCCCTCCTTTCCTGTGGTGCCTGCTACTGATGTGTTCCGCAGCTGCCACAGTCTCTTCATCTGCTACAAAGGAGAGAGATCTACCCACTGAAGTAGTCCTTCCAGCGGCAGATCCTCAGGTTTGGACTTTGTCTTCTTCAGTTCCAGCCTTACCCTTCCCTTCATTGTGGAAGACTAGGAAGACTTGCTAGAGGAAAGGGAAGAAATGCTTTCATTGTTCTTCCTTGTCATCTTCATCATCTTTGAGCTTTTCTTCATCCTCCCCCTTGTCCCCAGACTGTCTTCCACTGTATAGGCAAAAGGAGAGGTTTAAGGCCTCACACAAGAAGTCCAGGTGGACTCTGCATGAGCAGTCTTCTTTCTTGGGAGAAAGTAGGGACTCGAGATCACCAATGCATGATCGTTGTGCTTTTATTAAAATTACCCTTTGTGTCCCACTCATTTCAGGGACTGCGTGTACGTGACTGCATGGAGCAACCCCTCTCCCTTTGAGACACACTAGTGTCCAGTAAATGGAGCATCCATTAGCTGGACACCAGCTCCTTCCCTGCTGCTCTCACATCAGAGGTACTACACACCAGAGGACGTGCTAGCTACTGTGTAGTAATTGGACTCATAAATCTGTTGTCTGACGAACAATCTCCCAAGAAAGAGACTCCGTGAGGAGGGTCTTTAGTTCTTCGCTTCAGAGGCACATGCCTTGCATTCAGTAGCCATGGAATCTCTCTAGGTTGTCTTGTGGCCCAACCTTTGATTGAACATGTCGACAGACTTCGTTGTGACATGTGTCACATCTTTGGATAAGAAGGCGATTTGCAGGAGGTTGCTGGTATCTGAAGGTAAGGCTTTGGCCTTCCTTGTGCATCAAAGTGCCAATCCATGGACACTGTTGCAAATACCTGGGCAAACCTTTTGCTCAGTAGGAGGTGTATCTGTGGCATGTAACCCTGCCACTTGCGTCCATGTAGACAGTGGAACGAAGGGTGATAAATTAAAGTTGTAGATTCCTAATACTCCCATATATTGAAGAAAGACAGACAATAACGTGAAAGCAGAGAGAAGTCTCATGCTTGTCACTTCAACAGCCACTTAACTGGAACTGCTTATGCATTGCACTTGGCTGGAAAGAATAGTAGTAATGTTGCCATGATGCATAATCAGCCTAGTGGTCTTACAATAAGTATACAGCAATGGTTATGAGGGATAAATGATAATGTAAACATAATTCTCCTGTAAGACAATAATAAAGTAAATGTACATTCAATAGTAATGATATTTGATATCTATACAGGAGGGACACAATTACCTGGGCTCGTGACTACCCTTTCCAAAGAGCAGCAAGGAGGCAGCAGTTGAGCTGAGGAGATTGGATTCTTGAGATTCTCTTCTCAGCTGTTGGTGTCCTTCAAACCCGCATCAATTGTGAAGACATTAGCAAAACTTTCTATGTCTGGGGTTGTGAAGAAGCCTGGTCTTCCAAAACCCAGATAAGTAGCCAAATCTTCCTTGAAGAAGGGTGGAGAGCCTTCCCAACCCTTTCATCCTCCTCCCCCAGCTCCAGCTTGGAAGTTAGGAAATGGGAAGGCGTGAGGATATTGCTGAGGGTGGGGATCCCCATTCTCTGTTACCACAAGGGTTACTTGTGTCGCTATTGACAAAGTGGCAGGAGCAGAACCCTGGGAAGTATCAGTCCTTCTGGACAGTTACAGGGTTCTATTCAAGGACCATCACCCTCCCCTCTGAAAAGCACTGACACTATTTCTACCATACCTTCCAAATTCACAGAAGTCTCTGGTCCTGTCAGCAGAGGTGAAAGCAATGATAAATAAAGGCACTGTGGAAGTTGTACAGTAGCAATCTCCAGGGTTTTACAGTCCTCTCTTCTTGGTGGAGAAGGCAGCTTAAGGTCAGAGATCAGTGATCGATCTCATTGTTGAACAGGATGTGCTACAGACTCATTTAGGATAGAAATAGCATGTTTATTGCTGGAATCCATCAGTGATGGCCACTTCATTCTTTCAAACAGACATGAAGGAAATGCACTTTCAAGTGCCCATTCATCAAGACTCTTAGGAGTTCCTCCATTTAGTGTGTGTAAGGACTGTACTTCAGTTCAAGGTGTAGTGCTTTGGACTGGCAATAGCCCTCAGGTGTTTATCTGTGTTTTCACCTTGGATGGTTGGTCAGTTCTGGCGCCCGCAGGTGCACAGTTGCTTCAGGACAAAGATTGCCTTCCTGTTTTTTGCCAGGAGTTGGGATCACGGTCAACTGGGTGAAGTCAGGGTGCATTCCTGAGTAGTAGGCAAAGTATGAGGTCATGCTCATAGATTCAGCATTGGTGCTAGTCTTCCCATCAGATTCTCATGTAAGTCACTTTCTGAAGGTTGGGGCACTTTTCCTGTCGTGGCAGGAACAACCAAACTCAGCTTTGGCAGGTGGTCCTTGGTCCTCTATCATCTCTGGAGAAGCTACAAAGCAACTGAAACTCAACTGGGCTGCTCATTAATTACCCCTTTCTCAACTCATGTCTGTAACTTGAGACATCAAGTAGGATCTAGCATGATGGTTGGACAATAGAAATCACAGGATTTGCATTGAGATGCCCTCCTTTAGAAATGCTTCTCTTCTTGAGTGCATAGAAGGAGGTTTTGTGCAAGCACCTGAAAGAAGAGTTTTATAAAAGTAACTTACCAAGTAATTACATAGCTATTGGTTTCAAACTATCACAGCAGTTTAAATTCAAAATTCGCGTTAGCACTTCAATTGTTTAGTGTTTAGTGTAGGTGACTAATCCCGCCCACTAATGGGAATATCAGGAACAACTTAGCAGACAGCCCCATTGTGTTTCTGCTGGTCTCAGTGTAAATATCAGATCTTTGCAGCAGTTTTTTCATTTTTGCCGGTTGTATAACTGGATTTCGGTGAAGTATTATCACTGATTTCGTTAGCCTTCAAGCTTATAACCTTTCAGGATCAGTATTTTATCATTTGGTTGCTTTTAAGATATGATTCAAGTTCATATTTTCGCTATTCTAGCGAATGTGCAATCATTTGATTAACCCTTAGTGGACGGATTGAGCTTCAGTGTGAAGTAAAACAGGTTTGGGGAGGTGGACGGATTGAGCTTCAGTGTGAAGCAGAATTACACACCACTGTTATGGTAATAATGATTCGAAACAAAGGTGCCAATACTTTTATATGCTATAAATTCACTAATGGCAACTTTTATACAGACGTGAGAGTTAGGCCAGTATCAGTAATGCTTGTGACTTCAAGGGGGAAGCTACTGCATCTCTCTCTCTCACATGAGTCTTTTTGTAAATTTGCTTATAAATATACAAAGGGGTTGCTGTTGTTTTTTGTTTTTGTCTTTTACGATAGTATGTCGGTTGTAAATGTAATTTTACAAAGAAAATTGCAAAGACATATAAGAAAAATTATGTAAAAGTAAAAAAAGTTACAGAATCTTCCTTCTCGTAAATTTACGTGAATATTTTACAACAAATATGCCAAAAAAATTTTTACTGCTTTTATTTCTTATCTGTTTTGATATTGTGTGAGCAGTAATAATAATTTTACAAAATCCGAAAAACTTATTTATTAGAAAAAACATATATAAGTTGGTAAAATTTACAATTGTCTTGTAAATAAGGCCCCACAAGGGGTTGTAAATAGTCATTTTCAACTTCTCATGGAAGGTAGGGAAAATTTTTTAGAATTTTTTTTTATTTATACAATGTGAATGTACGTGTCATTCTCTTTCGATTGATGTGATTTTTTTTTATTTTACCGACCTCAAAGTTTCCCCGGTCTGGGGTGCTGCACATTGATAAATTATGCCGTTCCTTAAGGGTTAACTTTCCTTTACCGAGTAGCTTAATAAAGTAAACATTGTATTCACTACCGAGCCGATTTTTTCAGTAATGAAATGCGTACTTGCAAGTCTTAGATAATGTTTGATATGAATTAATTAAACATCTTACCACACTTTCCTTTGCAGAGAACTGAAAAGCATAAGGGCAGAACATAGTAAGGAGAGAAATTGTGCTTTGTTTTTGGTTGCGATGGAAGTTTTGAAGATGATTTGGCAGCTGGTATTGGCTCCGAGAGCCAGCAGCTCTCGCCATCTACCGAGCTCTTAGCTTTCGAGCTACTAGCTGGCGCCAATTCTCCCCACATCCAGTTTTTCTCCCCTGCTACTAACCCTTATATTTTATCCGCTTGCTCCTTCGCTTCCTTCCCGCGACTTTGTCAGTCTTGTGTCAGGGTTAACAGATTAACCTTGTAATAGCAAAGTGTTGTGCAGTGGAGGAGGCGACTGCTCGTTCTACTGATACTCCTAGACAAAGGTCATGGTCAGACTCCCCTAAATCTGGGAGGAGGCATACTGGAGGTCCAAGAGAGATCGGTGGGGTTTGCCCACGGGTAGTTGCCCCCTCAGTCGAACTTGTAGTACATTCCCAGATATCGACAGACAGCCACTGAAAAAGCATCTTGATGGATGTGTAGTGGAGGAGGTGGCTATTTGGCCCGTCGGATCTCCTAGATCTAAAGTCCCTGCCATACTCCCCTAAACTTGGGAGGAGACATAGTGCAGTCCAAGGGAGTCTGGGGTTTGCTCCCGGGTAGTTGCCCCCTTAGTCGAGCCTGTTGCCGGTCCCAGGTCTTGGTGGACAGTCACTGGAAAGGCATCCATAGTAATGTGCTTTCCATTGTGGACTAGAGGCGCCAGTGGCGTTTTTCTAGTGATTCTTGGCCACTGAAAAGGCCTGTTTCAGCTGCTGAAGTGTCCGACCACCCAGTAGTGTAGACTAGAGGCCGATGGTGCTTTTTCTAGTGATTCTTGGCCACTGAAAAGGCTCGTTTCCGCTGCTGAGGTGTCTGAGCGCCCAGTAGTGTGGACTAGAGGCACCGATGAGGTGTAAAAAAAAAAAAAAAAAGTCCAGCCTCCCAAATATAGAACTTTAAAAATTTTCGGCCTAACAAACCCTTCTTAGTACAATTCTATTAATTTTGGGAATGCAAAATTTTTTTGGCCATGACGTTTTTTCTAGTAATTGTGAGCTCCCATTAGTGTCCGAGTGCCCGGTGTCTGAGTGGCCAGTGTCCGAGTGCCCGACGTCTGAGTGCCTGGTGTCTGAGTGGCCAGTGTCTGAGCATCCACCTGTGTCTGCACATCCTCCTGTCAGTTTGGAGCCAGCTGTCAGGTATCTCGCGCCACAACCTGGGCACCAGGCAATACCTCTTCAGTATCAGACTATACAACCTGCCCACAAGCATTTTGTTTCTCTTCAGTCTGTCCCATCCTCACCTAAAAGCCACAAGGCGAGCCGACACTACTTCCCTTTTAGCGACAACTATTGTCTCAAAGTCCTGTCTTTTGCAGACAAGGATACAAGGATTTTTGTGTCCCGATTTTGAGCTTGTTGAAGAAAGCTCCCACCTCTGGCATTTTTTTCATCCTCAAGCAGTCTCTCGGGGATTTGGGAGTTTGACTTTCATTGAAAAGGGAACAAGGCAAGTGTCTCTTGTCTCTACCCGTCTGGTGTTTCGATGGAATTAATCCTCCTTGTTGTACCTTTTATCAAGATTTTGATATAAAGGTTTTCTTGATTGACACAGGAGCACTGAGTAAGTAGTTAGAGGACTCCCAAGTGTTCACTGAGAAGCTTCGCCTCGGTTTTCCTCTTAGTCCTGTGCTGTGCGGACAAGGACAATTGAGACGGGTTTTAGAGATTTCTGCTTTTTTTTGGAAGCTCAGATAGACAGCTCTAATGCTCCTTTGCTTCTGTGAGAACCACACAGTCGCAATCAGCCTACATTTCCTCTTCCCCAACACAGTCTCTGTCGCAAGAGTCAACTTTTTGGATGTTAATCTCAAATCAGAATTTTTTTGGCATTTCCGTCTGCAAGAGAAACAAGCAACTTTCAGACGGTCTGCTAATTTCTAGCCTCTTCTTTCTTACTAGGAACATTAGTGGATGAGTCTGCTGGGGACTCTGTCATCCACTGAGATGTTTCCATGTTAGACAGACTTCATAGGAGGGTTTTGCTTTCTTCCTTTAGTTTTCATCCAGTTCCAAGTTTTACAGCACAGTCAGTAAACACCATAACATTTTTTGGTTCTTCTCGGCCACTAAAGATACATGATACTTGCCGTTCGCCATTTCTGTCAAGCAGTAAGGAGTCTATCCTCATCTCACAGCCTTTCTGCAGTTTCGCTGTGTTTTTGATCTGTCTCTTCTTTGGTCCATCTTCCATGAAAGACCTTACTTGGGCTCCAATCAAGAAGAGAAAGCGCCTTGATCCCTCTCGGTCCAGCGCTTCCTAGAGGTGCCCATTCCTGAATGCCCGGAATCAATTTCCAAACTCCTGGCACCATCTTCTGGTGCCCGTTCCCGAAATCCCAACATCTGTGCCCAAGCACTTGGCACTATTTAACAGGACTAGGCTCCCACCTCTTAAAGCCTAGCTTCCGCTCGTGGACCATTTTTCGGTTTATAGTATTGTTTTGGACTGCAGGAAAATTTGGCACACCTGGTTTTGGACATGTCTCTGTTATCCTGTGAACAAGTTTTTTGTGTCTCTTTTGGATTTTTCAAGCAAGTACAATAAGATTCAATCCCTCGCGGATGTCCTTGTGTCCGCATGGCTGTCAAGAATCAGCATGGTTGGCAACTAGTCTGCTCAGTTGTCCGCAAGTCTGCAAGATGATATGCAAGTTTGCTCTGCTGCTTGCAGTCCTCAGAATTGGCTACAAGTTTGCATGGCCCACAGATCTCTTTCTCTCTTTGGTTAGAGAACTAAGTTTAGGACGGAGACGAACTAGACAGTCTAGCTGGCCATTCTTCCAGTTCGGAAATCTAATCTTCTCTAGAGTCCTCACTCTCACAGTCATCTTCATTTTCTGACCGTGAACATCAGTTTCCTGAATATGTCCATGTATCCCTGGACAGCTGACATCCTTGTTTCCCTTTGAAGGAAAGCTTGAAGGTGTTGAACACAAGACCAACTGGGATGGGGCAATACAGCCGGATACCTTCATTTTTTCCCATAGGCCCGGATCTGAGCCGTCAGAAGCCTGTTCTTACCTCTCAGTTGACCCTGAATCCCCTGGTCTATCAGATTCTGTGGATTCTATGGGGCAGACTGACTTTGGACCTGTTTGCCACCTCAAGGAAGTGTTGAACAATTTTCAGGCTCATCACAACATTACGATGACCTTCACAGCCCCTTTCTGACCCATGATTTCCAAACCTGCCAGGGTGGTTGGTGGACTCTCCAAGACTCCTTCCTCAGTCCTTATCTCGCAGTCAACCTTATGTAGAAGAGATACCACCAAAGGTGGCTCGCTCTTACTCGGATGACTTCACACTGCTCAGAAGCTTGTCAGAGCATAAGGTTTTTTCAAGACGTACTACAAAGGCTATAGCTAGATGCAGATGTCAGTCTTCTAGACCTGTCTATTAGACTGTGAACAATTTCCATAGATGGCGTCTCAGACTCCTCATTTCTTCTTCTAAGATATCTGTGACCCAAAATGCAGATTGCCTCTTTTTTTAGAAGACCTAGAATTTCTTATATTCCATCATTAACAAGTCTCAAGCTACAGACTCAGTAATGCTGTTTGCTCGTTTACCCTTGGAAGTTTAGCCATAAGCAAGGATCCTTCCAAGACCTAACCCATTCTTTCTCCCTAAGAGCTTGTGGCAGAGAAGAGGTTCTTGACAGCCAGGAACAGGGCTCTGGGCACCCAGGAGTGTCCACCAGCTCCCGAGCTTTTTTCCTCGCCTGTCTTCCAGCTCACCTGCCACCAGCTACAGCCTGGCGCCAGCTCATGCACCGAGTACCTAGGAGTGCCCGCCAGCTCCCGAGCGACTAGCTCACCTGGCATCCAGCTTGTTTGGTGCCAATTACAGCCTGCCACCCAGGAATGCCTACCAGCTCCCGAGCTCTTACCTCACCTGACTTCCAGCTCACCTGGCGCCAGCTCTTGGTCCGAGTGCCTAGGAGCATTCCACCAGCTCCCAAGCATCTAGTTCGGCTAGCTCCAGCTACAGCTTGGTACCTGCCCAGAGCACCAGCGTTTGGTGCCAACTCCCGATCGTCTGACTCCAACTCTCCCCTCATACTTGGATATGTGGAAGAATAGAGAGCTCTCTTTCAGTTGGAGTTTTTCAGGTATTACCAGAGCTGGATGGCTAGAGCAGAGGGCCATCCATAATCTATAGTGTGGTGGCATGGACTCTTTTCTCCCTCTAAGTACACATTGTCTTTCCTAATGGGCCATATTTATGAGACCACCCTCAGATTCAGGAGAGCATTTCAACTACATTTTAGTGAAAGCTAAGGACGTCAGAGCAGCTCCTACCTCATTAGCTGTCAGGCACAAGATGTCCCTTACTTTTGTTCTGCAATTGACCTTCTGGATGTGTAATTGTTCTTCAGTTCTCACGACTTTTAATGAAGTTAAAACAGTGTTAATATTTTGCAGTACCTTGTGATCATTATTAGAGGCTGGCATGGTATCGCGGAAGGAAGCGAAGGATTTTCTCCTACTATTGCTTCACCTTTGGGAGGTGTCGATTTTGCAGGAGTAGAGGGGTTACAGTGTACCTGGGGCACCAACCACTCTCAGTGGTTAGGTTGTGGTTTTATTTCAGTGTTGTAGGTTATTTGGGACCTCTGGCCCCTCATCGTGAGACATAATCTCCTCAAATACTCAACTTTCTCACGGGAGAGAGAGAGAAACACGCGCTTCCTTCAATCTTTATTTCCTCTCACAAAAATTCAAAATTCAAACAACATTATTCTGTTCCATAATAATTCATAATTTAACTTAATATTTTAAGTAAGACAATCTCTCTCTCTCGTAGGGGTTACGCCACACATTTTTACAAATTATTTCTGTGCTGCCTTACCTGTACAGTAGATAGGTTAAATATATCAAATTTTAACTGTACCACCTACAAACTGTAAATGCGCTAGTGTAGCAAATACATTCTAAAACATAGAGACATAGTAACTAAAAGTTGTATTAGTCCAAATAAAAACACTGTTTGTTCATAAAAAAACATTTCAGAACAGGGAAAGAGATGTAGAATAAAGAAGTTATTAAAAAGAGGTTAAGAAGACTTCTAAAAATAGATTGGTCGGAAGGGGAGAGAGAGAAGTTCTCTCCAACTCTATTTTTATGTCAACCATTTCTCCTTTATGGTAATGTATTGGGTTAACTTTAAATGAAATTACAGTAACTTTAATTTTTAAACATCTAACTTACCTGGTAGTTATATATATAGCTTAAGTCCCTGACGTCACGGCAGAATTCAAAACTCAGCGGGCAATCGCCGACAGAAGTCAGGGTGAACCACCCAGCGCCTCTACCCAGGTACCTGAACCATTCCAACTATTCCTCAGATCTTCCCCGTCATTGTGTCGGTAATAACATCGATTTGGAATTTCTCGCCGTGAGTCTGTGTTTTTTCACAACTTATTTTGGTGAAGTACACTTTGGGCTTGGCTTTCGCTTGTTCGCTTTTGGATTTTCTTATAACATATCTGACTTCATCGAGTGTGAAATGTGTGTAAAAGGGGGAGGCGTGCTTGCTAAAGTCTCCTTGATCCCACTTAGTATGTCTGAAGAATGAAAGACCGCTCAGAAGAGCCAAGAGTACTGTTTCACTCTTCTTGATATAACCAGGGAATAGTTAATTCTTTTCCTTGATAACTATCCTATTGATCCTTCTCCCATAGTAGTTCCTGAACCCCCTACTGAAACAGGTAAGGACCCACTTAATGATTTGTTACGTCATTCAGACCCCTGGCTCAACAGGTAAAACCTCCAGAACACAGGATAATACAGATCGACAAGAGATCTAAAAATACAAGTGTTAATATGTTGTTAGTGCAAGTGCAGTGGAGGGTGCGACTACTGGTCCTGTTGTGCTCCTAGTCCCAGACCCTTCAAAAGCTCACCAACCCTGTGAGGAAGGAAAGTCGACAGGACGAAGGGAGGCAAGAGGCTTTAGGCCATCGAAAGAGTCAAGGCCCTCAGCGCACCTGTTGACGCTTAGGACGCTTCACCTCGCCAGGGAAAGGCGAGGTTAAAGTGTTTTTTCGCCATTATTGCTGCACGTCAACCGAGGAAGCTTTTGACCGATGTCGCATTGCATGGCTGTAGTTCGCAGCCCTAGGTTTGACGGACAGCGACACGCTAGCGGTATTGTGGACGTCAGCGCCGGTAGTTGACGCCAGGACGTTTGTCGCCGGCAGCTTGACGCCAGGATGTCAGACGTAGGAAGCGGACGCCTGGACGTTGGTGTCGAAGTTAGACGCCAGACGCCAGGGCGCCATGAAGCTGGATGCCAAGACATTAAGCTTCAAGAAAATGGACGCCAACACGCCAGGCGTCAAGAGACTGGACGCCAGGACGCCAGGCATCAAGATGATATTTTGAAAGACGCCGCTATTTCGCCTTTCGTGAAATCGGAAGAAGAGAATGATAATATCTCGCATTCTCCGTGAATCCTATTGTAGAGATTTCTGACGAAGACAATATAAAAGGCCACGCTTTTATCAGGACTTGAAAGGCTTATAGAAGATATTTTCGGAAATTTTTCCCAGAGAACTTATCCTGACTGCTCCTCGCTCCCCGCTCTTCAGAATTTACTCTGTGAAGGCGCCTAAGAGGGCAGCATTTACGAAGAATGGATACTTTCGGAAGGAGAAACAATGAAAGACAGCCTTTGTTTTTTCCTCATATATCTGATGTCGTATGGATAAAGGACTCGAGATAGTTCCAACGTAATCAACTGCACCTTTCTTCAGCGGGACTCCGAAGAAAAGGGCCCATCTGCTCTTCCTGGCTAATGGGGTCACGTCCAATCAAAATCAGAATTGATTTATACCTCTTTTTTCCTCTCACCCCTTCTCTCAAGGTTTGGTATAGAGGCCTTTTCATCTTTGGCCCAGAAAACCACGTAAGATTTAAGATCTAAAACAGCAAGAAAAGTCCTACCTACGACTTTCATCGCTAAAAGAATAAGGCTGAGGTTCCTGTGTTTCAGGTATTTCAGTTCTTTTCATGGTCGGGCCCTCCTGATAGAGGTTCCTTCTAGGCAGGTAGATGAATGACAACGCCGAAGAGGCTGACTTTTGCACAGGAAGAAGAAGGACTCCGTTTTCTTCCTGGTAGACTGCGGTAGGAGTCGGATCGTCCAGCCTGAGTAGGCCCTCTAGTAACAAGACATTACCCTGACCTTTCTGCCAAAATGCAACGACAGAAACTAAGGCAAGGTCTCTACAGCAACAAGTCTATGACAAAAAGGAGACCAGACAGAGAGTTCAGGATCCTAATTCCAGGATTCTAAGACCAAGAGTTCTTGATCCCCAAATACTTGGGGGTTAGATCAAAAGGACGGATTGCACTCAACTTTTTTGTGCACAAACAAAGGTCGCGCATAGAACGACAAAATCGGGTTCTAGCAGCGGTCAGACAGCATGACTGGATGGCCTCAATGGACCTCCAGGATGCCGTGAGATTTTCACGCCCCCATGCACCCGATTCCAAGAATTTTCAGTTCGGCCCACGGGAAAGGTTTTATAGTTTCTCGGCCCTTCTTCTCGCCTAAACAGACAAGTGTTGACGCCTGGCTCTGGAGCCGACCCTCAAGAGCAAGCTACCCATCATTGAGGACGCCATGATAACACTTCATAGACTGCTGATTGTAGCCACAGCAGCAGCCGGAGCTCTTCCTTCAGCCCCAAGGGTAGCTCTCCTACTAAGAACAAACATAGACAGTTCTATTCAGTCAGGATACCGGGCTGCAAGAGCGTGGCGGACACTGTGCTGCTTCTGCACATCCTCCTCTCCTCCTTCGGATTGGTACTGCTCATGAACCCTCCTCGGTCCATTATTGACGATGAGAAGGAAAATGATGTCAGAGCTGAGGGCTCTCTCCCAGCCTGTCCCCAGCAGCAGGAAGCTCCCGCATATAGCTTCACCATAAAATATGCAGCAGACTTTGTTCCTCTCCCAGCTGCGCGTGACAAATCCAGGAAAACAGAAGAAGGATAATAGATGTCCAACTAAAGCTTCTAGACGTCCAGAAGTTTAAGACGCTGAACGAAGGGAATGAAATCCTAGACGCTGGATGCAGTGGCGTCAAGCATCTAGGAGGAAATACCAGACGATTAAACAACACGAACCCAAGACGCCGTCGCCAAGGCATTGACGCCGTACGCTGGCTTCGCGATATTGGAATAAGACGTGGAGTTAGCTCAGACGCAAGACACTGGCATCGCTTTACCTAACAAAGAATTAGGTCTACTGATAAACAGATAGAAATCTCGAATGCATCCCATCCCAAGAGGTTCTATGCCTTAGGATGAAGATTCAGAGTCAGGATTTCCGGGCTTTTCCTGCTTATTGCAAAGACAGGACAAGCTCAAGAAAATTTCAGAACTTTATAAAGAGACAGTCATGCTTGGCAAAGGAATGGATGAGTCTGCTGGGAACCCTTCCTCTGGAACGGTTTGTCTCCTTTGAGAGGTTAATTTATGTCTGCTATAGTTTCATCTAAATCGAACTGGACAAGGGAAATAGAACTGGAGACCGCGTATCCCCATTTCGGAACCAATAAGACCGTATTTGTAGTGGTGGAACGTCCCCGTCAAGCTCCAGGAGGTCCCTTCTCTATATTAGAGGAACCCAGACCTAGTGTTGTTATCCGACGCGTCGGACTCAGTATGGGGAGCAACACTAGGGAAATAATAAGTCTCGGGCTCCTGACCAGAGAGCAGGAGGATTTAAACATCACTAGAAGGAATTAACTGCAACCTTCTAGCCTCAGGAGTTCAAATACGTGGGAACAAAGAGGTGCAGGTCAACCCGACAACACGGCAGCGTTGGCCTACATCAGCAAAAACAAGGGGGCATCACTCAGGTCTCTATACGACAATAAGAGAATTCCTTCTTTGGGCAAAGGGAGGAGAATGTAAAACTATAACCCACTTTATCCAAGGAGAAAAATGAGGGCAGACATTCTGAGCAGGAAATAAAGTCCTCTCAAAAGAATGAACGAATACATCAGGACTTTGGGGACGCCCTGTATAGATCTTCGCCAATAGCGCAAACGAAGAGGTTGGACACTTACTGCTTCCAGTACCAGATCCCGGGCTATATACATAGACGCTGCTCTGGTGGACTGGTCCAAACTTGGACGTGTATGTATTTCCTATTTCAAGATAATACACAGGGTACTGAAAAATTTGTGTCACATGAGAGGACCGGAATGACCCTTGTGGCCCTTTACTAAACGCACAAGAGATTTGTTCCCAGAAGTACTGGATTGATGGTGGATATCTCGAGCAGGCTTCACTCTCAGAGAGTAGATTCACTCAAACAAATCCCACTTGGAAAGATATTACCAAAACTCACAAGTGCTACTTAGTAACTGCTGACTATCGGAAAACCTCACAAGAGCCAGAAAGTTTCATGAGGGGCAGCTGGCGCTTATCGGCAAATCAAGGAGGTTATCCACCACAAGGCATACCAATCCAAGTGGGAGATGAGATGGTGCAAGGACAACCATGTGTCCTCTTCTTCCAATATTTCTGTAACCCAAATTTGTATATAGAGAACTTCACCAGCATGAACCAGATCAGTGGTCCTGAGGTTCCTCATGGGGGAGTAGGTTCGATCCCTGCAGAGGGCATCTTTAAAGGATCACATGAAAACTCTTTCTTGGTCGCCGCACGCAGCTAAAAGAGTTAGTGAGATACAGTTCTCAGCAAGAATATAGATTTTTATACAAGGCAAGGCAATCTGCTCACTGCAACTAGGCTTCCTTGCAAAAAAATGAATACTCATCACAACCTCAGCTCCAGAACGCTCGGAGATTCTGAACCTAACGGACATAACAGGGGAGGGAGAGAGAGAGAGTCCTATTCCTGGTAAGGGCTCTCAAGGTTCTACCTGATAGAGACAAAATGACCTTAGGATAAATTCAGAAGAGCTTTGGTGCTCAGTCAAAAAGTTTCCTGTGTTAGATGTCGAAGAATGCTCTTGTTTTATTTTATCAGACAGTTGATAAAAGAAGCAAATATGGAAATGTAGAGATAGACTACAAGACTGAGTAAAGGACGACGAGGTCAGGGCAGTAGCAACCTCTGTAGCTCTTAAACAGAACAGGTCCCTGCAGAGTATCTTGACACGACCTTCTGGAGAAGCAAGTTAGTATTTGCTCTCACTATCTAAAACAAGTCAAGACATTATTTAAGATTGCCATACGCCAGCCCGCTTATACATCTCCAATTCAGTAATGATAGGGAATTTCACAATCCCATAAACCAATACCCTTTTCTACCTTGAATTGAGAATTTATGGTTGTTTGTGAAGACTGGACGCAGTCTTCCGCAATCATTGGGATGAAAGTTCCTTTTTGGTAGAGCCCGGAACAAGGGGTATTGAGAGGAGGTCTAGTCACACATAGAGGAAGACACCGGTTGACAGCCCCTAGAGATTTTGAGTCTCTCAGGATCGAAGGATTCATGAATGCAGACATACTGAGAGGAGTTCATTGTGTCAGCCTCTAATCCAATCCCATAAAATAATAATTCTTTGTTCTTGCCTTGGAATGGTTGAAATTGATGGTTGTTTGTGAAGATTGAACGCAGTCTTCCACAATCATTGATTTTAGTCAGATGATCATTTTGTTCCTTGGTGACGCCCAGAACAAGGGTATTATAGGTTGTCTGTCACATAGAGGTTGGTACACCGGTTGGCAGCTCCTAGAGGTCTTCAGCCCCTGAGTGGGATCACAAGGACCTCTTAAGGAATACAGACATAATGAGGAAGTGGAGTTTATTGAACTCAGTTTCCTTAACTAAATCTCCATAAACAATACCCTTGTTCTACTCTGAATGGTTGAAATTTTATGGTTGTTTGTGAAGATTGAACGTAGTCTTCCACAATCATTGATTTTAGTCAGATGATCATTTTGTTCCTGGTGGCGCTCGAACAAGGGTATTATAGGTTGTCTGTCACATAGAGGTTATACACCGGCTATGTGCTCCTAGAGGTCTTTTGTAGCCCCCTGGAGTTGATCGCTGGACTTCTTAAGGAAAGCAGACAAAAATGAGGGAGTTCACGCTGAACGCTTCTCCATCCAGGTAAGGACCTTTTTAAGTTGGTTTATTAACCCTTGCCAAATTCCAACGATGTTATTGTCTTCGACCTCCACCAAAGGTGTCAATCAGCTATATATAACTACCAGGTGTTAGATGTTTAAAAATGATATTTCATAATAAAATAAATTTCTTGAACATATTTCACCTGGTAGTTATATATAATTAAATTCCCACCTCCTCCTCTAGAGACTAGGGCATGGAAGATCTGAGGAATAGTTGAATGGTTCCAGGTACCTGGGTGAGGTGGCACAGGTATTCAATTGATCACCGATCACATTGTCAAGAAGTTTTTGAAATTTCAATGGACGCTAGGGACTTAAGCTATATATATATAACTACCAGGTAAGTGATAAACTAAAAATTTATTTTATTATGAAAATATCATTTCATAGAAAAGTTAGCTTAATAATTTTGGAGCATGATTAGGGACATATTTAGTGTTTAAACTTTAGGAATAAGCATTTATTAGCATTTTTAGAGACCATGCCAAACTTACGCGAAAATTCACCTTGCGCGATGGGTTCTGGAACCTAACCTTGCATAAGTTTGGGGTATGACTGTAGCTAAAATCTGCGAATACTTGACACCCCCTCTAAAAGTGCTTATAACTGTCTATTTTAACCTTCAAACACCAAAGACCCCACCAAAAGTGCTTATAACTGCCTATTTTAATAGTTTAAATACCTTAAACTATCATCTAAAAACACTTTTTAAACACTTTAATATCATTTTAATATCATTTCAATATCACTTTAATATCATTTTAATATTTCAATCACTTTAATATCATTTCATTATGTATCATTTCTGAGCATCTGTCTATAACAGGTGAGAAAACCAGTTTTAGGAGCTTGGCTACCAACAGGGTTCCCTATATTTATGGAAGTCCCTTTGGTACATAAAGGGGTCCCTCCTGAACCTGTGGAGGGGAGAGAACCAGTTTTTTACCAGCCAAAGCTAAAAACCTGTTTCTTTCCACATAAGTTTCTCTCTCTCTCTCTCTCTCTCTCTCTCTCTCTCTCTCTCTCTCTCAGAGTTATTATTTAATCTTATTACTATTATTATAGATACAGTATTATTATTATTACCTGTATTATTACAGCTACAGCATTATTATTATTTAATCAATGTTATTTAATCATATTAATCTTAATAAATCATTATTTAACCTTATTAATGTTAGTAAATAATTTTTATCATAAAAATTGTATTTAGTCACGAAAATACAGTAGCCCCTGAACATACGAATGATTCGTTATTCGTATTTTCGTTATACGAAGTAAAATTTTCGAAAAATTTTGTTTGTGTACAGGCTAAAAATTCAATTTACAAACTGTTTGGTGGAAAATCACACGGGGCTAGCTGGGATCGAGGGAGGAGAGACGGGATCCTCTCGAGGAAACCGAAATGGTCACAGTAGGCAAAGGTTGATGACAAATCAATTTTATTCACAGTTTGCAAGGATAATCAAAGGAATCGATAGTGTGTGTGTCCGATTGTATGTAGGTTTGTGCTTGCATTTTAGAGAGAGAGAATAATCAGCATCTGGCAGATGTGACAACAATCCCTCACACATGTATGACTGTCAACGTGTGTTTTACACTTGGATCTTGAGTGCAAGGAGATTAATTATGCCACAACACATCAACTTACTGTTGACAAACAGCAGAATTGAAAATTATAATCCAATAAACATGAGGATTTTGCAAACAAATAAGTAAAGAATGCAAGTAAGAAAAGGAAAGAGAGATCAAATAACTTTTCACAAGGAAGTCATTTAAACAAACAATCCAAGCATGCAGAAGCTGTACGGTCACAGTGTGTTTCATGATGTGGGGATGAGTTACTTTTACAGTGCTAAAAAATCGTAAAAAGCAAGTGTCACTCAATAGGTATTTTGCCGTAACAAAAAGAAGTGATTTGGGCAAATCCAGCGTAAGTGAAGAAACGGGTGAAATGTAGTGAAAGAAAATTCGTCTGAGCCTGGCCCCAGCTACAGACTTCCTAGTGCTCCTGTAAGGACGGGATTGAGTGACATACTGGCTGGGTGTTGACTGGTTTATCGGTGGTTCCTTACTGAATGAATGTACAGAATCTTCGAAGTTGTTATTGGCTGCGCGAGCCAAGAAAGTAGCATCTACAATAACAGAGAGGGCAAAACAGAGGTAATGTTTCGGACATCTGTGTTTGTCAGCAGACAAACAGATGGCAATTGTGAGAGACATAATAAACGTACAGTGATAAAACATATATCAATGGAAAGGCCAGGAAATTCCACATATGGCCAATTGCATGAGATTCGAGACAGATTAATGAATACAATGCAATAGCATAATATATGTGAAATGGCTTAGACGTTTGGCGCCTCAGCCAAAACAGTAGAAACATACAGTTTGATATAGGATCTGAGAGAACTATGAGTACATGATTAAAATGCTTGCATGGCAAATGCAGTGGTGATTGTACATACAAATCGAGACAATGTTAGGAGACACAGATGGAAATATTCATGGTAGAAGCCATGCTCCGAGAGAGAGAAAACGGACAGTTTTGTTTGTCTTCAACTCTCTGAAGGTATGACGCACATACACGTGTGCTCGAAAGAGACTGCGATTGCCGCGATGAGGTCTCTTACACTCCTACTTTTCCTACTTTTTCAGACCCCCCTCCTACTTAGGCCTACTTTTTTGAGGAAACTCCTACTAAAAAGTTTGAAAGGATTTTTTAAAAAATTTTATAACTGAATAGATATAAGAATACAGAAGTGGCTCGCGAAATGTCCAGAATAGTGCCTTTGCCACAGTATTGCCGAAATGTGGCCTCCAGTGTGGAAGTTTTGATGCACAAGAGGATTGGGTGCAGAAGTGAGGTCTTCATTTTACGGTCTGCCACACCAAGTGTGGAAAAAATTTCCGCACACTTTTTAGGGTTTTATTGTGGTCAGATATGTTAGTTTTGTATATGATTCATTGACCTGTATTCTCAGTCATTTGCATATTTATATATATGATTATATAATAATGAATGAATAAAGAGACATCAGAAAATGTTGTTTGCGCTGAATCATGAAGCAGCAGAAGTCGATCGGGCAATATCTTGATTGACACGTTGAATGAAGACGACAACAGAGTGACAGCAGCTTTAGGTTTCCATCTAATTAAGGTAAATCAAATTGGTTTCCATCTACCATAACTAAATCATTTAAAATTGTTTTAATAAATGTAAAAAGTACTGTTATTAACTTGATAAGGAAAAGTTTACAGGAAATGATCTTAGACTTGAGGGAAAGCATATTGTTTTTATATATGTTGATTTCCACTCGATGTTGAATGATCTTAAATTAAAGAAGCTGGAAGTCAGTGGTGTGGAAATGTGCAACACTGCCTTGTCAGAACATGGCAACCATATGCAGAGTGGAGTCAGATGCAAATGAAGTAGCTACAGAGGAGCATGACAGCCCAAATGGACACCAGATCAGATGGAAGCAAGTTGATTTCATTGGGAAAATATTCTAGGAACTCTAAATATCCAACTCTTTGGAAAACCTGTCAGCAGCATTGACATTACCATGAACAGACTCATGTGCAGGACAAAGTTAAACATGAAGGAGGAGCGAGTAAAGCGGAACACTGCCAAGATCATCCACGCATTTAGGATGTGCATGTAAAGTTCCTCAACGCTGCTCTCTGTAGAGAACTCCCTGTTTTTGCAGTGCCTTCATCGACCTAAGGTCGATCGGAATATACATATTTATCATCATAATTGTAACCGTATATATGTTGTCTTTCAAACAATCATGTTTTATGCACAAGCATGAGCATTTATGTTATGTGTCAGACATTGATCACTATGTTTTCTGAACAAACCCGTCCTGTTTTTTGTAAGAATTGCCTGACCTCAGGTCACCCAGTAAACTTTAGACTTGTAAAAAGTCACCATGACGAACAGGATAGTGTTTCAAGCGCGCCATTAATTAAGTCTCCGCTGAGCTTGTTTTCTTTGGTGACTTCCCATTTTCTTCAAGCTCAATTAGTCACGCCTAAAACGTGCCAGGTCACGCATTTTAATCATTTTTACTTTATGCGTATTTATACAAATGTCACACATTGTGTATCACATGTTTCTTCATTCACAGGCATCAAGACTGTATCCATATTAGCTCTGTATGTTTTATGGTATTGCACTGTACTGCTCACTGTATATTTATCTATAAAACTATATTATGAATTATTTGTTAAAGCCAATGCCTCCAGAATCTTGATATTTATAGGTAGAGAAAACCTGGTAAATATATGACTGACTCTTGTCTTCCCCATGTTACAAATGAAACAGTTATTGGTATAATAAAATGAAGCATAAAATGCATCCTACCGCCAAGAATTACAGCAATATTCTTTGCTGTGCAATACACACACACACACACACACACACACACACACACACACATATATATATATATATATATATATATATATATATATATATATATATATATATATATATGTTAGTTGTATTTTTCTCAATCACGAAGATAAAATATCACGATGTACTCCACAATGAAAATGAAGAAGAAACCAGAGTAAAAGGAAATAGAGTTCTTAATTTGTCCCAACAGTTTCGCCCTCCATCAGGCCTCTTCCGGGGAGCTTTATTGACTAATCAGTTCAAGAAAAAACATATACCGGACATATGTTTACATTTGACTTCAAGACTTACATAAAACATAAACAAGTGCAAATGGTTAACGATGCTTACAACTGTTACAGGATAATATAAAATATAAATTGTCTAGTACATAGTTCGTCCAGTAGAAAAGGTTAACAGTCTAATGAGGCTAAACAGGTAATTAAGTGAATACCTAAGTCAATATATTATATAATTTGTACTGATTTTCAACACTCCTATCAGAAATAGAGGGTCTGTCTTGAATCTCCTAACCTGAAATTACAAGTTAAGTTTAACAGGTACTTGAATAGATCTCCCCTATTAGATTTTTTTCTACAGTAGACTCAGTGATTGATTCAACAGGGTCCAAGGGAATCCTGTTCAGAAACTGGATTTTCCTTTATTATTTCATCAACAGATGACAAACATTTTCCTCACTGATATCTGAAATCTCCAAAGTAAGGTTTTCTCTGAAGTATTACAAATCCATGACTGTTTTTTTTTTCCTTGATGATCTCACCATTCCATCCTTTCCAGTGAAACAGAGAATAACTCCAAACATTCAGCAGCCTATCTTTCTTCCTTTACTATGGCAACAGAACCCCTGTTATCACAATTAGCTTTGAACCCCAAATGATGCAAGGCAGGTTTGGTACTCAGATTGTGTAAATGTTCCAGAATTTCTCCAACTGGCATCAGACGAAAGTCTCTTTCACACAAAATCCTTTGAGAAATGAACCTGAAAACCATGCACGTCATCTGCCAGTGATGTTGGGCCTGAAAACCTGGCTTGAACGACCAACTTACGATAACAGAAAATGAGATGGAGTTCAAGCACCAATTTACGTAAAGACTTTCTTGGTCAACATCAGGTTCTTCACCTGAGAAAGGACTCAGGGTCTAGAAGATTCATGCCTTTCACCTCATGACAGTCAGTGGTTTTTGTTCACTTTCTTTTAACAAAGGATTTATCTCTTTCTCAATGTAACCTTCACTGAACTAAATGAAGGATGCGCCAGCATCCCTGGCCTCCCCACCATAGCCCGGATTCGGTCAATCCATCTGATTTCCTCCGAGTCGTTAGCCATGGGGCCATAATGTTGACTCAACAGGTTGGAAAACCCAAGAAATGTTTTGAAAATTGTCAGAGTAGAACACAAAATAAGGTACACAGGCTCTAGCAGAAAACCGATAACTTGCCATTTGCAATCAGTAACCGGAGAGGGCTCTGTATTTCTGGGTGGAAACAGCTCTGACAACAGCACAAGTAAAAAGGAGAATATACAACTTCTTGGAGGGAAATCAACACAAAATAATATACCAGCAAAGTCTATTTATATTTGTAACAGTGAAAGGAGGGGCAGATTTGACTCTTATACTCAGGAAGGGGAGCCACCGGCTGGGAATATATATATTGGCTACATCTATACATATATACACATTCTCTGCAAACCCGCTATAGCAATCTGGCGAAGACGAATATATCCAATAATTGTTTCGCAGAATGGAAACAAGCACATAACACCAGCATGTTTAAGTAATCCATGCTGGAAACGAACCAACAACAAAGCAATATAAATTACCAGGGACAATGATAGGGTGCTTACTCTCAAAACTCAATTCGGCATTCTCTAAGCGCCCCTTTATTCTCAGCAACCCTTCCTCATCTAGATAAAGGTCGCCATTAAGTTTGACAAAGAATACCCCTTGAGAGGAATTTGAGACAAAACCAGAGCATTTCTTTCTCTTGCAAAGGCCTCTCTTTGAGCACAGTTTAACCAGTTTGACCTTGGCTTTCATCAATTCTCCATAAGTCAAGGGACCACCAGCTTTAAGGGATGAAGCTTTACAATAATACCAGGCAAATCTTAACACCCAAACACTATATAGAGCCTAAAGTGATGGCTGATTGGGAAAACTCAAACAAAGAGTTGGAAAGACTCAAAAGAGGTTAAAAGAAGTGTCTGTTTCAACAGCACACGCTCTTCTCGTGTGAACCCTCTCTCGCATCTTCCTTAAGTAGGATAGATGAGGTGCGGAGCCAAGAAGGACCCAATAACCAAACATCAGACTGTGTGAGTTGCTCCGGGGACTCTCGATATCAGGTCTGCGGGGTTGTCCTTTCCAGGACAATGTTGCCAACAAGATGGTGGAGTCAATCCTTGAATTTCCTCAACTCTGTTGGCTAAAAAGGTTTTCCATCTATGTCGGTTCTCCTTTAATCCATTCGCTAGAACAGACAGTGGAATCAGAACATCGAACTGAAACCTCCTGGACCAGCTATTCTTAAAGTTGAATATGAAATTCACAAATACAACCAGTCTAATGCACAAATAAGGCACCAAGTAATTCCTTAGCCAACGGATGTTAAACTTTCTTTATAGACGCTACCTTACCTCTAGCAGCAATCAATGTTACCTTGAAATTACCCTCTTGATATTATTTACACTCTCACATACACACAAGCACCGTATCCCCTTTCCGATTTATCAAAAGGCATGAAGTTCAATAGCAGGGAGATCTCTCCAGGACAATTCTGAAAATAAGTAACGATTAATTCTCAATGATTCAAGTACAGAAAGTCCTACTACCCACAACTTAACTCTGCCTTGCATAGCCTCAGGTAATGGTTCATCCCAATCTAGACCTAATCTCCAGATTTCTTGAAATAGCATTTTTGCATGCATAACAAAGGGACATATGAACCCCATATATTAAAACATCGATAATTATATATAACACATTTCTTTTAGTACAAACAATATCCCCAAAGGGATCTACATTCTCTACCTTAAATATAAAACAGTCTGAGGAGGAATCCATTGTAATATAACACCTTTACACCTTCTACAATAGAATCCTCTGTCATGGGCAAGGTTTTATAATTACAAGCCACTTTGATAGTTACATACCAGCCTTCTTCATATCCATATCACAGGCTTCATCAAATCTTGCACATGCCTCAGCAGGGCTATCAGCCCCAAAAAGCACAGTCATCTACATACAGATTCTCAAACAATTTTTAAAACCACCTCTGAGTCATTTCTTTAAATGAAATTTCAAAGTGGCATTCAACAAAAAGGGACTACTCTTATTTCCAAAGGTACTTTACAAAACGGAAATGTTTTACAATATCCTTTTTCTTCAACAAAAACCTGTGAACATCACGGTCCTCCCTCCTCACCTTAATTTGAAGGAAAGCCTTTATAATATCAGCAGTTTATTTTACCTTCCATCTTCTAAACCTCAGTAAAACCTCTACTAAATCTGGGTTTATGAAGGACCACTTTCTAAACAGTCATTTAGGGACACACCATTACTTTAAGCTTACCCATCAAACACAGGCCTGATTTTTATTGCAGAGATGATGTGCCTCCCGCACCAAAGGTCTATGAAGCAAATAGAACACTGGGTACCCACCCTCCAACTGATGGAGTGGGATCTCTTCTATAATACCTTCCCTTTCATACTCTTCAAACACTGTATAATATTGTTCCTGCAGACCAGGGTCCCTATCTAACTTACGACTCAGATTATCCAATCTTCTCAAGGCATCACCTTTGTTATCAAGTAATTTTAACTTTACAGACTCTGATTTCAGGAAGGGCCACCTCATAACGGCCTTCCTTGTAACTTTTGGCAATTTTCTCAAATTGCACCAGAATAGGGTCAGGCTTAATAGCGTCAGAACGTGGTTCCTGGGCTTGAATACCTACAGATTCTAAATCCCAAAAGTTACTCAAGCTATCTTCCTGAAAATTAGAAAATGTTAACAGTTGCACACCTACATCACAGTTATCTTTGGACCTAATTGAGGATCCAGACAAAACCCATCCAAAAACAGTCTCCTGGGCTACAAAACCTTCATGACACACAATTTTGTTAAAGACTGTACTTCCAATAAAATCTAATCCAATCAAAGATATCCACCTGTATCTTTTGGGAGTTGGCTATCCAAACTCATCAATAAAATTTGCATTTAATCTCTAAGTTCCTTAGGATCCACCTTGGTCCTATCATAAAAGGATGGGACAAATTACATTAATCTCAGCTACCTTAAACCTGTATTTGTGGTTATTAGCCCCTAAACTCATCACTTCATAAATGCTACACAAATCTGCCTTGGAGGCCTTCACCTCCCCAAATGGCAGAAAATGATAAATACTCAAGCAAGAGCGTGTTTTTTGCAACAACATGTCAGAGGTCAGCCACTTGGGCCTGACCTTTTGACCAAGTCCTTGGAAATGTAGGATCGATCTGATCCTGTATCAAACATTACAGTTGCAGAGATTATACCCTGATAATCACAACCTTTATCTTTGCTGTTTGTAATACACAACACTGTTAATAGCCCTGAGCCCTTGACTATTCTTGATAATGCCACTCCCACATGTGTAACAGATTCACTCTCCCCCACCAACGCCCTTTTTCTCCTTCAGGGGTTGTCTCACTAGCTTATTGCAGGGGTTATCGCTTGACTTACGACAAATAAGTGCGTGGTGATGGCCACCCTATGCACTTTTGAACACCTGGAAGCAGCAACCCCTTGCATAATGGCCAGGAGATAAACACTTAAGAAAACCTTTTCCAGCTTCGAATGGCTTTTTCTCTTTCATGAAGAGAAAGCTGGTTCATAAAAACACTTATCACTAGGATGCAGCTTTCCAAAGAATGCACACTGTTGCTTAGAAAAACTATCTTCTGACAAGAAGTTTGAAGGGCTGAGGCAGAACCCTGGATGAGCTTTTTCTGCCTTTTTCCACGCCGGGATCCTCAGTCTTTCGATGGTTCCAGCCCCTGAAGACCTCAGCCCTTTCTCGCCCCTCAACTTCTCGTTGTAGGAATTCCAGCAGCCCTTTAATCTCCTTCCTCTTGCTGACTTCGAGACCACTCCAGTCTAATCTCGTGGGGAAAAGGGACAAGATCATGGGCGCCAATACCAACCCATTTGGTCCCCTCCTCCCCAAGAGCCTCCAAACTGCGAACATGGGCTACACATCGTCTTTTGCAACTTCCCGTGCCAAGAGTTGATTGTCGTAATGGGATCTCCAACAACACAAATCTGCATTAACATCCTGAATGTGGGCAAAAGAAAAGATCTTGTTTGGTTTGGCATACCTCTCTTTTAACAGTTAACATGCTGAATTATAATTAGCTGCCGTCTGAGCCAGACCCTGAGATAACTCTTCTCGCCTCACCCTCCAACACAGAGCGCAGGTACTAAATTTGTTAACAGGAGGCATAGGCTTGTCATCAACAATAGCCTTAAACTGATCCCAGAACAGCATCCACTCAGTTATTTTCCGCCAAATTTTAATAACTCAAGCCTGACAATTTCAGATGAAGCTTCACTACTAGGCTCACTTGCAGAAAAATACTGCCTTCATTAACCCTAAATATTCAAGTTCACAAGTCTACCATTGCCTAAGAGAGGAGCTTATTCTAAAACTTCTGCAGCAGCAATGCGTGTTTGGCCTACCTCACTGAGGAAATCGAGTCTCCTTAGAATTTCATAGACTAAGACCTTTTTGACTTCTTCCGGATTTTCGATCAAGTCTTGCACCGCATCATCTAGTTCAACCCATCTTAGACTTACGGTGGTCGACGACAGACGGCGTCCACTCAGGCTAGTCAACTCATGCCAGCTTGATGGCCTTGTAGAACTCCACCTAATTTTCTCATCAAAAAACGAGCCATGCTTCAGCTCCGACTTTCTTCATCTAAGACTTCTCAGTTTCATCAAAATGTCAGAAGAAATCAAGGAAAATCTTCGTCAAACTTTCTGATCCCATTCTGGGCACCATGTAGAGAGATTTGGGACCTCTGGCCCCTCATCGTGAGACATAATCTCCTCAAATACTCAACTTTCTCAAACGAGAGAGTCAACAACGAATTCCTTCAATCTTTATTTCCTCTCACAAAAAGAGAGAAAATTCAAACAGCTTGGGGAGAAGAGAAGAGGTTCCAGAGTTCTTTTTATAATTCCCAGTTCACTCAAAAATTCACAATAACGGTACAAACAAGATACAAAAAACACAATTGGTACATCAATTTAAACTTCAATATAAAAATAAAAGAAACTCTGAAAAGAACAAGCATAAATATATGAAAGACAGGAATGGGGAAGAGAGAGAAGAGAGAGAGTCACCCTCATAAGAGGGGGCAAAGAATAATTGTTTTACAACACAAACACATATATACCTGATTAAACACACTCCACAATTGTCATATAAGTAAAGTTTAGAATACTCAGAAAATCTACTTAAATTTCCACATATTAATACAATGTAAACAAATAATTCTTTTAACTAAAGAACATTTAACAAACGTAAACACAAGATCGAGATATTCTTTTTACAAAAAAACATACATTTAACAAGTGTAGGTGACAAAGCGTTGTCTGGTTGTTTTATTGTGGTACTGTGCCCAGAGCAAGGGCCCTTTTTGAAGTTTTGCTAGATTCGAGAACTTCACTGAAAACTTCCACGAGATGAGAGAGCGTTCAGAGATCCTTCACTGCAAAAACAAACTCAACAAAGAATTGCTCCACAGCTATACCACCATGCCACTACAGGTTAAGATGAGCACCAACCAGTAGCTCTCTTGACTGATCAGGAATGACAAGCATTGTCTTCAATGCAAAACTTTTCTATTTCAAAACAATTAAATGTCTTAATGTTTTGGAACTAATTGAATATGTCCATGTATCCCCACCTTCTGTCAGTGTGGGATTCAGCTATGTAAAAACAAAAGTTACTTATATAAAAATGACATTTTTATAATAAAAAGTATAGTTTTATATTTACTTAAAGTAAACAAACTTGGATCTCTCCCTCCAAACAACATGGACATAAATCACAAACACAATTTGAACGGCTGTTTTATGACTTCATTCCTGAACAAATTCCCATTAAACTGGGCAACAATAAATGCCTACACTAAACACTAAACAACTGAAGTGCTAGAGCGAAATTTTTCATTTAAACTGCGCGATAGTTTTGAAACTAATAACTATTTAATTAAATTGCATAGTATATATCAAACTTTATTTTTGTCATGAAATGTCATTTTGTTTCAGGAATGGCCAAAAGGTGCACCTCTTCTGCACATCAGGGTTCTGAAGATGCAGGTGTAGTTGGCATTGGAGTCATTTCAAGAGCAGTTTAGAGGACGTTCGGTGGTGTTGATGAGTGACAACACAACCATAGTGGCGTTTGTCAACAAATGGGGAACAGTGTGTCAGATCCTGTGCCAGATGGTGCTGCAGATGCACAAATGAGCAGTTTGGTCTAAATTCTGTATTCTGCTCTGTTCTCCCAGCTTTGGCCTTGGCAACAAGGGTGGTGTAGTTACAAAGATTTTCTTATATGGAACTTGGAGGGATACAGCTCTCTTTGTAAGGTTAAGGTGGTTGTTTGAAAGGAACTATCATAGTTCGATGGTTTCCTTCGTTTTGGTTGTCTCTCCTGGTTTGTTTTGGCCACATTGGCAGGGGAGGTGTCGTCTATGGAGTGTTGGGCAAGAGCTGGCAGTCAGCCAGTAAAAAGTCAGTATCAGTCAGCAAGCAGTTGGGTATTCCTTACCTGTTGATTACGGCAGGAGTTGGAGGTCCTCCTTGTCAGTGGATTTGACATCCTCCTTGATGCCAGCTTAAGGATGATTGGTGTAACTTCAAGCCAGCAGTTATTGGGCAGCATTATCGAGTGGAGTGTGACATCGTCTGGCATGGCGTGGTTTCCGTCATCTGGAGAACAACACCGGGTCGAGTGTGACATCGTCTGGCATGGCGTTGTTTCCATCGTCTGGAGAGCGACACCGGGTGGAGTGTGACATCATCTGGCATGGCGTTGTTTCCATCATCTGGAGAGCAACATTGTGTTGAGGGTGACCTCAATGGCAGCATAATGCTGTATTGACGACCTGCATGATCGTCTGTTGTGGCTTGGCTATAAGCCATAATCTCCTTGTGCTGAGGGTGACCTCAGTGGCAGCACATTGCTGTATTGACGACCGGGGTATGATCGTCTGTTGAGGTGTCGTTTTCAGCTGTGTTCTCATGGTATTGTTTAGCTTACTAGAGTCTATAAGACATACATAATTTAGAGTGTGTAACTTTGTTATTGTTATATTATATTTTTGGGTTTTTAAGTATTCATTGCTGCTGTCTCATTCATGATGTAACTATTTGATTTTTCTGCTGCCTTATTTATGATGTAACTATTTAGTTTTGAAGCTGTAATGGTCTCGTCATTTAGAGACCAGCAGGTTCAAAATAAAAACATGAAATGGGACTGGAATGACTGACGGAAGGTGACAAACAAAGGAGGAAGGAGCAGAATAAAACCACAAAATACAACCTTAAGATTAATTTATTGTACATAGTAATTTACATTATATACAAGTGAGTCAGGTCCAGGAGAGGAAGGTTTGTTTTTTTTTTAAACAATCGTTTGCAGATTGTTCCCTTGTTGTGGGTTTATAAGAGGTGCAAAAGAAATGACCAGGTAAAAGTTACTGCTGATTTATTCAAGGTCCAGGCGGTGTATATAGCGGCCGATTGGCGTCGGGCCACGAAAGACAATGGAAGCAAGGGTGACCTGAGGTCAGTAACAATTAATAAATAAATACAGCGAATGAGTACAATATACAATGTAACAATAGACAGAATTAAAGCTGAGTATAATCTTGACGCCTGCGAAAGAAGAAATACACGGTACACAGTTGATGAACAGATAAATAATTGCATACACAGTTTAAACAATTGAATTTTACGTGACCTGGCCCGTCGAGTGTGATGAATTGTAGGTACAAAGAAATTGGGCCGTCATCTAAGAAAACTTGCTTAGCGAGGACTTTACAAACAACATGATCAGCAGAGACTGTACAACATGGCTTTACAAATACTCCCCCCCCCCAAGATGTAGGTAACGTCTGATTAGTCGGCGTATCTGCTGGGGCGTTGAAGGGTGCCCCGGCTGCACGAGGACAATGGAGGGACGTCCTGTGTGCAAGGGTGGCTGAATGTGGGTGGGGGCAGCCGTGTTTCCGCTTCTTGCGAGGGCCCGGTTGCGGCGGTGGTTGCACCGGCGGAGGTTGTGGTGTGTTGACGGTTGTGTCCTTCTCCAGGAGGGCGGGCTTGACCCGGTCGATTGACACCCAATCATTCCTCCTGTGGAGTGCGAGCAGGAATGCCTTGCTGTTCCACTCCAGCACGCGGAAGGGCCCCTTGTAGGGCCTGGTCAGTGGCAGGCGGACAGCGTCATCTCTGACGAAGACGTGGGTAATGGAGGCCAGCCCGGGTGGCATGAAGGTGGCCGACCTGTCAGTATATGTTCTCTTGTAGGGGGCGAAATTGCCGACGATTTCGCGAAGCGTCTGGACCGATGGGTTGTGGCGATCCTCTGTCACTAGTTCACCCGGGACCACGAGGGGCTCGCCGTAGGTTTTCTCAGCTGCAGAAGGGGCGCCTTCGGCTCTGGGGCGGTTCTCAACCCGAGGAGGACCCACAGCAGCTGGTACTTCCAGTCCTCGGTGGTACAGCGGGCCATAAGGGACGCCTTCATGGACCTGTGGAAACGCTCGACCAAGCCGTTGGCGTCTGGGTTGTAGGCCATGGTGGTGTGATGAGCTGTCCCCAGCAGCTGGGCCAGGGCGGACCACAATTCGGACAGGAAGGTGGGGCCCCTGTCGGTCGTGATGTGGTCAGGGACGCCAAAGTGGCTGATCCAGCTGGAGAGTAGGGCCTCGGCGCAGGCGCTGGCGGTGGCTTCTTGCATTGGCGTGGCTTCGGGCCACCTTGTTGAGTGGTCTACCACCATCAGGAGATATCTGGACCCGCCCGATGGGGGAAGGGGCCCGACGACGTCGATGTGCACATGGCCGAAATGCCACCCTGGCTGCGGGAACTTGCCTACCCCGGATTCGGTGTGCCGCCCCACCTTGCTGGTTTGGCAATGCAGGCACTGTCTCGCCCAGGTTCTCGTGTCCTTCTGCACTCCGTGCCAGACGAACTTCTCTGACAGCAGCTTGGCCGTCGTCCTGCCGGAGGGGTGTGACAGGCCGTGGATGATGTCAAATACCTGGCGGCGGCGGGAGGCTGGCACTAAGGGGCGGGGCTGACCGGTGCTGACGTCGCAGAGGAGATTTGGGCCCCGGGGCGAGGGCACGTCCTCCACTTTAGGGACGTGATGGCGTCTGCGGTAGGCTGGGGTCTCTGGATCGGCGGCCTGCTCCCTGGCGAGGTCTTTGTAGTTGATTCCCAGCTGCACCACATTCAGCTTGACCCTGGAGAGGGCATCCGCCACAGGGTTTTTCCCCTGCTTGGTGAAGGCGTGGACCAGCGGTTGGTGGTAAGTATAGATGTGAAGGGCATGCCCTCCAGGGGAAAGGAAAGTGCCGGACTTCCCTGTTCCTGTCGAAGGTGCTGGCGGGCCTCTGCGGGGTTGAACTTCTTGTAGAAGAAGGTGATGGGCTGGGGGGCGCCATTGATGACCTGTTCCAGGACAGCACCACAGGCGATGTTGCTGGCGTTCGTTGTCAGCTGGAGGGGAGCACTGGGATCCTGGTGGGCCAAGGCGGTTGCCTCGGCGATGGCGGCCTTCATCAGGAAGAAGGCCTGCTGCTGGCTGGGTCCCCACAACAAGGATTTTGGTCGGCCTTTCAGGGTCTCCGTCAAAGGGGCCATGGTGTGTGCGATCCCAGGGATGAACCTCCTGTAGTAGTTCACCATCCCGAGAAATTCTTGGATGGCTTTGACGGAGGTGGGGACAGGGAACCTGGTAACGGCTGCGACTTTGGATGTGAGCAGACGGACGCCATCTGGGGATACCTCGTGGCCCAGGAAGTCGGCCTTCTGTGCGCCGAAGGTGCATTTGTCAAAATGTACGATGAGGCCGTTCTCCTGCAGGCGCTGCAGGACTGCCCGGATGTGTTTCTGGTGCTCCTTGTGGGACCTGGAAAATATAAGGATATCATCTACGTCCAGACGGGAACTTTAGGTCCCCCAGGATGCTGTCCATGAGCTGCTGGAAAGTCGCCCCAGCGTTCCTCAGGCCGAATGTAGAGAAAGCGAACACATAGGACCGAAAGGCGTGATGATGGCAGTCTTTGGTATATCCTCTGGCGTGACCGGTACCTGAAAATAGGATTTTAAGAGATCCAACTTAGTAAATAGTTTGGCCCCATGGAAGGAGGCCGTGAGGTCCTGCATGTTCAGCAGGGAATAATGGTCAGGTTTCGTTGCCAGGTTGAGTCGCCTGTAGTCGCTGCAGGGTCTCCAGGAACCGTCCGGTTTCTGCACCATGTGGAGAGGGGAGGCCCACGGGCTGGAGGCCTCCTTGCAGATTCCCATTCGTTCCATCTCAGCGAATGCGTCCTTGGCCTCCTGAAGGCATTGAAGGGGAAGCCTCTGGAACTTCGCATGTGCCGGGGGCCCTTTGTTTTTATGTGGTGATATATGCCATGTTTGGCTGGGGCCCCAGACTTTTGGCGGAGCTCGGGCCTGAACACATCAGGGAACTCCGTCAGCAGCTGCGAGTACTGGTGGGGGGCGGCAGAGCAGATGGCGGGCGCCTTGGGTCGGTTGCCAATGGGAAGGACTGGCAGGAGTCTGTATCTAGAAGGCGTTTCCGACCGACGCCGACTGCCAGCCCGGCGCGCCAGGAAATCCGCACAGGAGCGGGGTCCTAATGTCATGACAACGAAGTCCCAGGAGTACCTCCAGCCAAGGATGGAGATCGACAGGGGCCTGGTTTCCGTAGGAGGGATGGGGATCCGTTGGCGGCTGTCAGGGAGGCAGCCGGGTCCGGTTCCGCTTGCGGGTCCTCTCTAGATGCCAGGGAGATTGATCTAACAGCCCCCATGTTGACCAGCATCATCCTGCCGGAGACGGTGTCGCGGATGTAGAAGCTTATTGGTTCTTGGCCCCTGGGTTCTTCTGCTGCCATGGCGGCCTGTCCTGCTGGCCGCCGCCTCCCCTGTTTTTTGAACGGGCGAATGAACAGGGCGGCAGGCAGTTCTGGGCGTCTTTGCCGAACCACCTGTGGTAGTGGCAAAGACCCGGGGAATTCCACCTGTTAGGAGGCGCTGGGCACCTCCTGGTGACGGCGTTGACCTCTTCCTCTGTGCCCTCCTCCTGCTGAATGGCGCTGACTGGGAGTGTGGGCGCTGGTACCTGCTTTGTTGCCTTTACAGAGTCCATCAAGTGCTGTGCTGAGATGATCAGGTCTTCGAGGGGCATCGCGTAGGGCTCCGGGATTTGTGTGCGGACCTCCAGGAGGAGCTGACGGAGGAGGATCTCCCGCGACAGGCTTATCTCATGCTTCTTTTTACTGCCGTCGGTGTTTGGGATGGTGAGGAGGTTTCGGATCATGCCCCATGACTCCATGACACTCTGATCCTGCCGTGGGTTGATGGCGAGGTCGAGGGTGTGGGCGGCCCGCTCAGCAACCAGCAGGGAGCATGTCTGGAGGAGGGTTTACTTCAGGAGGTGGTAGGTAAGGGGGCATGCTTCAGACACCCACGTGACGAGCTTACTGTAGATCTCCTCCAGCAGGGCATTGAGTACTATATCCGCCTGCAGCACCTCGTCATTAAGATCCGCAATCCTGAACTGGCTCTCGACCCTGTAGAGCCACGCTGACGGATTTCCCTGCGTGAACGGCAGCAGCTTTATGGACAGGGTGGCCCTGGATTGGCCCGCTGGGCTGGGGAGGATGCGGGGCGTGGGCAGGGGTGTGGAGGAGCGTGAGAGCCTCGGCGCGGGTGATATGGTAGGGAGGTAGACCTCCGAATCCGCGAGGTCAGTGGTTAATTGAACGAGGGAGGGGATGTCCGCGTCCATACTCGCTCTTTTCCCTCTTATATGGAGTAGGGTACTCGCGTCAAAACGCACTTAGGAGCGCGCCGTGTAAGTCCACTAATGACGCTGGTGATTTTGCCGACGAGAGTCAGCACGCCCAAACGCTGGTTCAGTGCCGTGATTAGTCCGCTAAGAGCGAGAGTAAGCTCCCGAAGCCAAGACTGAGTCACCGTATGGGTCCGCTAATGGCTTCGGGAACCACTCCAGGGGTCACCACTATAAGAGGTGCAGAAGAAACGAGCAGGTAAAAGTTACTGCTGATTTATTCAAGGTCCAGGCGGTTTATATAGTGGCCGACTGGCGTCGGGCCGCGGAAGACAAGGGAAGCAAGGGTGACCTGAGGTCAATAACAATTAATAAATAAATACAGCGAATGAGTACAATATACAATGTAACAATAGACAGAATTAAAGTTCAGTATAATCTTGACGCCTGCGAAAGAAGAAATACACGGTACACAGTTGATGAACAGATAAATAATTGCATACACAGTTTAAACAATTGAATTTTATGTGACCTGGCCCGTCCAGTGTGATGAATTGTAGGTACAAAGAAAATGGGCCGTCATCAAAGAAAACTTGCTTAACGAGGACTTTACAAACAACATGATCAGCAGAGACTGTACAACATGGCTTTACAGGTTTTGTCTCCTTACCCTGTGATGGTTTTTGTGTGTGTGTGTGTATGAAGTTGACATTGGTCGCCTTCGTGTTGATAGTGGCAGTCAGGTTTGGGATAACAAAGGTCTGGTCCTCGTCAGTACAGCAGCTTAGCGATGATCCTATTGTAATCATCTGAGTGATGTCTTTTTCCTCGAGAGCATGGCGGCATGGTGACTTTGTTGAGCAGCAGGCGTGGGTTGCCTGTTGACTTCAGCATCTTGATAGTTCTACTGTAATCATCTGGGTGATGGCCTTTTGGCGTTTCTACAGAGATCGTCTGTTTTTGTGTGTGATGATTCTAATGTAATCATCTGGGTGATAGCCCTTTGGACAGCAGTGTCTGTCGTGACATTTCTACAGAGATCGTCTGTTTTTGTGTGATGCTCCTTGAAGTTGTATTTATACCATATTAGTATTTATTTGAATTGATCATTGTTTGTGATTATGTAAAGTCCCCACTCAACGCATTCTTTATAGAGAACATTCCGTTTTCTGCAGTGCCTTCACATTGACCTAGGGTCGTTCAGAATATATATTCATCACCATAATTGTAAATTGTATATTTATTGTCTTTCTAAACAATCATGCTTTATGTACAAGTAACGAATTATTTATGTTATGTGTCAGACATTATTGATCACTATATTTTCTGTATGAACCTGTCCTGTTTTTATAAGGAATTAGTTTGACCTCAGGTCACCTGTAAATCTTTGTACCCGCAGTCTCTGCAAAGTATGCAGACATCCAAATCCCACTTAATAAGCAGCTCGCTTCATCAATAATCTAGCAGTACTTGTCTTCCTGCTCATTATTTCGCACCTCTCTCACAGTGGTGACCCCCGGAGTGGTTCCCGGAAGCCATTAACGGACCCAAACGGCAACAAAGTCCTGGCCCGATGAACCTAACCCACGTCCCTAACAGACTAACTACTGTACAGCCCTCCAACAAAGCGTTCGGGCGCTTACCGACCCTCGTTGGCAGGTCGCCAGCATCATTAGAGGACGTACACGGCACGCTCCCCCAAAGTGTATTGGCGCGAGTATTCCCTCACACTCCAAGTGAGAGTGTGAAATAATGAGCAGGAAGACAAGTACTGCTAGTTTATTGATGAAGCGAGCTGCTTATAAAGCAGGGTGCAGACGTCTGCGTACTTCACAGAGACCACAGGTACAAAGATTCACAGGTGACCTGAGGTCAGACTAATTCCTTACAAAAACAGGGCAGGTTCATACAGAAAACATAGTGATCAATAATGTCTGACACATAACATAAATAATTCGTTACTTGTACATAAAACATGATTGTTTAGAAAGACAATAAATATACAATTTACAATTATGGTAATAAATATATATTCTGATCGACCCTGGGTCGATGTGAAGGCACCGCAGAAAACGGGATGTTCTCTATAGGAAACATGCTGAGCGGGGACTTTACAATACTACCCCCTCAAGATGGAGGCAATGTTTGATCAAACTAGGTATCTGCTGGGGCGACGAAGGGGGCCTCACTTCCTCGATGTCAACTGGAGAGGGTGGTCGCCTTCCCCGGTGTCCTCTGGAGTGGTTTGTTGGGGTGCCTTTCTGTCTGGTTTCTGGGTTTTCCGTGGGCGCCCACACCGCCTCCCTGCGCCCGGGGCTGTCCGAGGGGGTGCTGCATCCTGCGGAAGGCTTTGGGGTCTGCCTCCATTGCCCTCCTCCAGGAATGCGGGTTTGAGACGATCTATTGATATCCTGTCTTCCCACATGTGGATGGATATCTGGAATGCCTTCTTGTTCCTTTCCAGTACAAGGAAAGGTCCTCTGTAGGGTTTAGTTAAGGGTGGGCATACGGCGTCGTCCCTGACGAAGACATGGGTGGCGGAGGATAGCCCGGGGGGCGGGCATGAAGGGGGACGTCCTGTTGGTGAATGTCCTTTGGCAGGGCGAATTTTCCAACCCTATCACGGAACCTCTGCGTCCCTATGTCGTCCCTGTCCTCTGCGACGAGTTACCCCAGGACTACTAGAGGCTCCCTGTAGACTTTTTCCGCTGAGGAGGGGTCGCCGTTGCCTCTGGGGGGCGGTCCTCAACCCAAGGAGGACCCAGGGCAGCTGGTATTTCCAATTTTCAGAGGAGCAGCAAGCCATGAGGGATGCCTTCAGAGACCTGTGGAACCTTTCCACCATTCCGTTGGCTGCGGGGTTGTAGGCAGTGGTGTTGTGGTGAGTGGTCCCCATTAGGCGTGCCAGGGCAGTCCACAGCTCGGACAGGAAAGCGGGTCCCCTGTCTGTTATCTCGTCTGGGACATCGAACCGGCTGATCCAGCTGGAGAGGAGGGCTTCCGTGCACGCACTGGAGGTGGCTTCTGGAAAGGAACAAGAAGGCATTCCAGATATCCATCCATGGACAGGAAGACTGGATATCAATAGATCATCTCAAACCCGCATTCCTGGAGGAGACCAACGGAGGCGGACCCCAAAGCATCCCGCAGGATGCAGCAACCCCTCGGACAGCCCCAGGCGCAGGAAGGAGGCGTGGGCGTCCCCAGAAAACCAGAAACCAGACAGAAAGGCACCCCAACAAACTGCTCCAGAGGACACTGGGGAAGGCGACCACCCTCTCCGGTTGACATCGAGGAAGTGATGCCCCTTCATCGCCCCAGCAGATACCTAGTTTGATCAGACGTTGCCTCCGTCTTGCGGGGGAAGTATTGTAAAGTCCCCGCTCAACGCGTTCTCTATAGAGAACATCCTGTTTTCTGCTGTGCCTTCACATCGACCTATGGTCAATCAAAATATATATTTATCACCATAATTATAAATTGTATATTTATTGTTTTTCTAAACAATCATGCTTTATGTACAAGTAACGAATTATTTATGTTATATGTCAGACATTATTGATAACTGTTTTTTCTGTATGAACCTGTCCTGTTTTTGTAAGGAATTAGTTTGACCTCAGGTCACCTGTAAATCTTTGTACCCACAGTCTCTGTGAAGTACGCAGACATCCGCATCCCGCTTTATAAGCAGCTCTCTTCATCAGTAAACTAGCAGTACTTGTCTTCCTGCTCATTATTTTGCACCTCTCTCACAATTATTGTTGAAGCCTTGTGTTTGCTGATTAGATGTCATTGTTATTTTCTACTATGGTGTGTGTTACGTGATTTGATTGTTTGCTGCTTGTTTATTGCTTTTATGTTAAACTTGATTGTTTTATGCTGTCGAGAGATGTAACTAAAGTGTTTATAGATTTGTATAATCCTGTTTACAGCAGTTAAACTAATGTTTTCTGTATGTGCATTGTTATTTTACTTTGACGTTGATATATTGTTAAGTAACTTTGGTTTAGCTACATCAGAGTTATTTTGAATTGGAACTGACTCCTCTTATGAATTTGGTGATGTATTTCTATTTTGAATTGACTCAGTATGATATTTAAATTAACTGAATTGTTTATTATTATTTTGAATGTTTGCTGCTGGGAACTATATTTCATTGATGGTAATATTGAGTAAGTTATTTATGATTTATTTTGAACCAAACCTGACTCGCTTGTAAATATGTATATAACTTATTATAATAAATTAGTTTTAAGGTACTTCAGTGGTTTTGTTACGCTCCTTCCTCTGTGGTTTGTCATGACTGCTGCCAGTCAGTCCAGTCCCATTCTTTTGTTTTGATTTTTGGAACCTGTGGAACCAGGGTTGGTTCATTACACTCTTGTTTCCTTTTGTTCCTGAGTTCATGGCAAACACTCACAACCTGTCTGTTCCAGATGAGAGATTGGAGTTTCACAAACTCCTACTCTGAGACTTCATCGATGGCAATCTGGAAGGGATGCTTCTTTGCCAGAGGCCAAAGTGTAGCAGACTCCCCATTACCATACGGAATTGCAAGAGAGCTTTATCTAAAAATGCCCTTCCCCTCCGGCTTTGAGAAGTGATTGAGCAGGCCTGTGCCTCCTCTAAGGAGGGAATCAGCCTCCCTCCTGACTTGAGAGCACATGAGGTCAGGGTTGTGGGTCTGTCCATCACTTTCAGAAGAACTTTGTGTATTTCAGTAATGCAGGCAGGTGTTTGGCATGGACAGACTAGCTTTACTTCAGTCTGCATGAAGGATGTTACTCACAAGTCCTTGGATACTTTCTCCTTTGGGCTTGTGGTTGCTGCTCAACAGATTGTATAGGCACCTGAGTGCTAGTTGGACAGAAAAGTATCTCATCCGAGTACTTAAGCCTAGTGTCAGTCTGGAGGTATAAATTTAGAGTGACTGGACCTTCCTTCCTTCCATCACTGTGCAAGAGCAGTTTCTAGGCCAAAGTACCTGCTGGAGCCAGACATGATACAGATAACTACATACCAAAGCATCTAATCTTAGTCTTCTTAGTTACTAGGCTATGTCTCCCTCTGTCATCCTTTTGTAACATGGGAGTGGGGGGCGTGGCAGCATGGTAGAGCTTGTTCTGAGCCCAATACTCCATTATTTGGTAACAGCCAGAATTAGGTGCTACCAGCAAGAGTTCCTCATTGGGGAGGGGATGTCATGGTTCTCCAATATTTTTCATACTCTAGTATCCTGCTGAAATGTAGGGTTACTCTGGCCCTACGCCGTATTGCTCTGATAACCTATTTACCAGACCTGGTGGGAAGTTGCTGAAGTCAAGACATCCCTTGCTTGCATGCACAAACGTGAGCATGGCAATTCTGGGTAGAATTCAACTCCAGTCAGTTGCTGAGACAACCTCTGACTGGAGGAGTAAGTCTCTAATATAAAACTTGTTGATTTGCATTTCTGTAGGAACAGATAACAATTTTTAAAAGTAATTCGTATCTTTCCTAGCTATACAAACCAGAGCTTTTTATAGATTAAACCCACCTCAACCAATCCACTTTGTTCAACAGCCAATGGAAAATGTGAGTGGTGATGTAAGGCAAGTGAAGGATACTCACTTGTTAACCCACATAACCACCAGTGAAGAGCCTTGTTACCAAATTCAGCCTATGTTGAAGGATACAACTATGTAAAAGGCTCTGGTTTGTATACCTAGGAAAAAACAAATTTCAAAAATGTTTATTCATCACTTTCCTCCATGATAATTTTGCAGCATGTAACTTTGTATTGTCAAGAATTTCTATCTTAGTGGGCATCTTTTTCCAGCTTTGGACAATTTATGGGAAATTCATGAATCACTGAGATAATGTTTTTCTTATGTTCAGTAGCTTTTGTTTGATTGCTGAACTTAAGTTTAACCCCCAGGTTCAGCAGCCAGTCACAGAGCAACCCCAGTCACATGGTTATGCAATGGTACCTTGACACTCGAATGGCTCCCAATCAAAATATTTCAGGATTTGAACGGTGTGTTCAAGAAAAAAATTGATCAGTAGTCAACCATTTCCTTATCCTTCAACCCAACAGACATATCTGCTAAGACTTGAATGAGCTGAGACGTGTTACACATATGGGTAGCCCAGCTGAAGTAAAGGGAATTGAATACATCTTCTCATAGTTGTTGCTCAGTGCATAAATCTGCTAAACCTCACTGTAAAGTTACTCATGTTTCTTTATGTCATTTTGGTAATTTTTTATATCCATGGAATAAATACATCACCATGGGGCCTAAGAAGGTTAGTGATAACATCCAACTAAAATAAAAAAATCAGGTTGAGTCATAATACACTGTAGAGTTGAAAAAAACTCATGCCTAAATATGTAGGTGGTTTGTAGGATCTTGCTACTGAGATCAGGCCTTGTGCCTCCTCACTTTATATAATGAGAAAACCAGACCGCTTTTAATGCCTTTGGAGACTACAAGCACCTCAACCAACATCCAGGCTGCCCTCCCCAGCACTGAGGGTTCACCTATGGTGGATCTTCAGCAGAAGGCAGATGAATTATAAAAACCCTCCAAGGCCTTCCAATACACCACCCACGCCATATGCAAGGCCAGAGACAACCAGAACCAGGACCAAGAGGAGGAGAGTCAGGCCAACACAGAAGCTCTCATACAGGCCACAACAGGAAGGGTTCCACCAACCCACCCATAACATCTGCACATACCACCACAAATTCAAGAGAGTAGCCAAGAAATTTGCATCCCATCCCCAGATGCAGCTGGAGAGCAAAGCCAACAGGGCGGCCACCCATTGATCAAGTGTTTGACTGTGAAGCTTCAGCTAAGCTGAGGGAGACTCCAAAGCTAGAAGTTTGAGCAGAAAGATGTGTGTACATGGGAATGTGCCCAAACCAAAAGAGATACAAGTTGTGGAGCACCAGCAAACAAATCATGATCAGTGCTATAAATGTTGACTATAAAGAAGAGATTTACTCTTTCAAGATCAAGGAACCAGCTGTGAAAACCACAACCAAGAAGCAAACAGCAACTCTCTTCTTATCCGGCTCAGACAATGACAATAGTACCAACTGGGAGAGCCTTTCCTCTGATGATGAAACCAACAATAGAAACCTGGAAAACAATAAAAAAAATTAAGAAGAGACATTCTTGAAAATCGAGAGCACATTCCTGAAAACCAAGAAAATCATCAAGAGAACCATGATGAGGAACCCAATTTGAGGAGGTCCCAAAGGACAAAAAGTGCCAATGTTGCAAGGTCAAGACAGATTTCCAGCATTTGCCAAGAGATCCATTGACTGTCGCAGCAGCACTCAGTTGTCCCGACAAAGACAAGTGGGAAGTTGCCATGCTGCAAGAAATGGAAAGATTAGAAAGCATGGGCACATGGAAAATAGTACCAAAACCAACAGAACACAAAGTGACTGACTGCATGTGGGTATTCAGAAGAAAATACACCAAGCTCAGTGAGGTAATGATTCACAAAGCAAGACTAATGGCCAGGGCATTCTGCCTAACACCTGTTATGGACTATCTCGAGGCTTATGCCTCTTTAGTGAGAAAATCAAGCATTAAACTGCTATTGGCTTTAGCTGCCGAAAATTCATGGTCTGTTGAACAGCTTGGTTTAAATTCAGCCTACCTCAACAGTGGACTCAAGGAAATCATATTTATGGAACATCCAAAGAGATGTGAAGTTGCAAACAGAAAACATTTTGTTTGTGAAGTGGAGAAAAGTATCTAAGGCTTGCTTCAAAGCAGTAGAAATTGGAATGAAGAACTGAACAAGAAGCTCACAAAAATGGGCATGATTAGATCTGAGTTTGACCGATGCATCTGCTATAATGAAGGAAAAAACAATTATTGGAGTATGTCATAAAAGATCTAGGATAGGCATCAAATATTCTTTCCATAAAATACATCAGAGAAGATCCATCAACAATTCTGATTCACCAAAGAGACTACATTCAAGAAGTGCCACAAATCAAAATCTTGCTGAATCAAGAGAGTTGTCAACTCCACTAGCCCTAAATTTCAGACAAGAAGTCAAAGAAGATAAAAAATACAGTGCAGCAGAATACAGAGGTATCACTGGTAGCTTGTTACACCTAGTAAATTGCACTAGGCCTGAAATTGCTTTTGCCACCAAAGCACTGTGCCAGAAAAATCAAGAACGTCATAAACAAAATTTGAGGAATGCAAAACATAGCTAAGAAATCTAAAGAAGAAAAAGAGTTAACCATTTGCTACCAGAAAACTCAAGGACACCTAACAGCATGGGTGGATGCAGAACATGCAAATGACCATGATGGAGGAAAATAAAATTCACTACTGGATTTGTAATAATTCTAGCAGGCAGGACAATATCATGGAAAAGCCTGAAGCAGAGAATAACTACACCCTCAACAAATGAAGCAGAGTATGTAAAACTCTGTTGTGAAGCAACAATATTAGTTTATTTCAGAAAGCTGCTTTGGGAACTTGGATTCAGGAATTCTGTTGACAAACCAACAGAAATAATGTTGACAGTCAGGGTGCCATAGCCTTAGCAAATGACACTCATTGCCCTGAGAGATCAAAGCACCTGTCCTCAACCAGAAATGTATCCTGATAGTTTGTATAATTTATTGCATTGGATTAACAATAACTTTTAAGGGACCCTCCACATGCCCAGACTGTCTGGGAGACTAGTCTGTTGGCAGACAAAATCTGTAAACAAACAAAAGTCTGTTGTCCTTACGGCTGTGTCTGGCCAGTCAAAGTCCAGATGGAGTGAGCACAGTACAACAATTGCAGAATGACTCATAGTGAGAACAGAAAGCGACTGGCACTCTGTCTTATTAGCTCTTGGGATCCACTTGAGAATGTTACTACATGTTATCCTTGATTCAGTCACTCAGCTCGATTCATATTGGCATTATTTTCATAATATAAGTAATAGTAATGGTAACTATCTTTTACCATAAAAATGGTTAGTAGAAAGTGTTGTCGGACTGATGAATCTGACTCTACCTTTGTTTACATTGTTAATTAGGTAGAAATGAAAACTATTCAAAAACCAACCCTGCAATCTCCACTATTGGTTTACATTTTTCAAGTTTATATTAGCATTACCATTAACAGATCAATTAATTTTCTGGTAGACGAATAGAATAAAATATAGAATTTAGGCCAAAGGCCAAGCTCTGGGACCTATTAGGTCATTCAGCGCTGAAACTTAAATTGATGGTAAAAGGGTTTGAAAGGTGTAACAGGAGGAAAACCTCACAGTTGCACTATGAAACAATTGTTTAGAGAGGGTAGAAAGTAAGATGGAAGAACGAGTATGAACAGAGACACAGTAAAAGGAGTGAAAGGGGTTGCAGCTATGGGCAGAACGTATGCTGTAAACCTTAAGTAATGCCTACAGTGCACCGCATAAGGTGTACTGATGGCGCTACCCCCCTATGGGGTCTCTGGTAGGTGAGTCATTTGTTTTAATTTAAGCTTTATAGCACCAAGTAAGGATAAGGATGGTTCACTGCTCTTAATCCATATATGATTTGCTGTGAAAAAACTAAGCTTCATTGCATATTAAATGAGATGAAAAGTTTTAAGGCAAGAGTCCTTTGTCATACTTTCTGAGGCTGCTACAAGGTAGAGCACGACAATTGGAGAAAAGAACATCACAACACTGGTTGGGTCCAGAACAGGTCCAGGATTTTGCTAAACTTTGCCAGCCAGTGCAAGGAAAATAAATAATTCATGTCATACTGAACAGCAAACAGTATTGTAAAAAAATAACTTGTAAAAAATGGTCAGCATAGTGGAGCAGACACACCATGCAAGGCAAGATATCCTCCAAGATTCTCTTGATAAACCCTCACACATCCTTGGCCCTCCTATTAAGGCTGGAACACACTATTTGTGAAACCAAAAGGAAGAGAAAATCGACAGGAGTGTGTGAGTGTACCCTCAAACGAGAACTTAGAACCAAGGTAGTAGAAAGCCTTTGTATATAAGCTATGGCACTGTCAAAGTTAAAGACCAGTGTTCAGTTTTGGAGCTGCTTGCTGTAGCTAGTTTCTCTTTAGTCCTGAAAACAATGAACACAAAAGGCCTGATATCAGTGTCAGATGTGTGAGAAAAATATAAAAAGTATGCCAGTCTATTTGGTGCATGTGCAGGCAATGAGAGAATCCAGTAGACTTTGGCCAATCCTTTCAAGTGGTAGTATCTCAACAGGAGCTATCTTTTTGTATTATTGTGTTGGAGTCTAGTTAAAATTTAGTTTACATTCCATTGGGTAATATAAGGATTTAAATTTTAGATAAGGGTTGTCAAGTTATGAAAAGTATTAGTGGAGTACTCGACTTATCACTATATATTCTTGCAGTTATTACAGTAACTATACTGGACCCGAATTATTAATGTAGTGTGACTACATCAGATTAAACCATGGCCCAGTACTTAATCAGGAAACGGAAGCAGTTCCTAGAGACAGCAAAATCTGTTTGCGAGAAGCCTTGCTAGTAACTAACCCAGTTGCCAAGTGAAGCAAAATGAAGTTCTAAAGGTTACATTTAATGATCCTATCACATACTGTTGAAGGGACATGACAATCTTAAAACATACCCAATAGACTTAATCTCCATTGATGCCCGACAAGGCTATGGATTGAAGGCCACTAACAACTTGCAACCTATTAGAAGATACCATGGTAGGCACAAGTGTTCAGGATCATGAAGTCAGAAAGGACACTCTAAATGCTACTACTTCATAATTTGCATCCAAAACTATGTTGTTAATATTGCCAAGATAAATTATTGTGCCACAATTAAGATGGCCTTAGGTATACAATTTTTTTTTTTTTTTTGTATTAAAAAGGCCACTTCATACAGTAATTTATGCATAAATAGAATGCATCATACCCACTAGTGTTTGAGTAATTAGAATGCACCCCAATTGTATTTATCTGAAAGTTTTTTACAAGAGTTTTCAAAGCAGTATCAAGCCTGTCATACCTGTGGTCAAAATTTGAAAGTTATAAAATCTTCAAATGCAGCCAAGATTAATGTATTAGTACTTTATTTCTTCTGCCTCATTCATTTGAGCACACCAAACGTAAATAGTTTCCTTAACCAAGATTTAAAAATAAAATTGATGATAATTAGTAACCAAGATTTAAAAATAAAATTGAAAATAATTAGTAAACACCACCACCTGCAGTAACATTTCCTACTTTACAGGCCTTGTCCAAAGGGTTTGTTCTTAAATGAAGCAGAATTTTACTGAGAGATCTTTACCACTCAGAACAAATTTTATAGTTCAAAGGGTAATAATATATCTTTATGTGAGTTTGGACTTTTAAACAAATTCCACATATACAAATTCAGTTACATATACATAAGGTTAAATCCAACTTTGAACAGTTTGGTAATCTTAATATACAAACATACACTGCACAAGGGAAAGCAAGCTATTTTTACAGGTACATAAAGATTGCATTGTTGAAAAACTCCTTAAAAATTATCTTAAGTACTAAGCTATCCCTAGTGCTTTTGAGGAGCAAATAAACATAAATAACAGAATCTATACATGTTCATAGGCCAATACAGGGTTTACCTTCCTTTCTTTTAAATGCAATCATTTACTAAATGCAAAACAAGTTGAAAGATTTCTCTTGCTACTATTCTCCAACAATCATTAAAATGTCTACATTTGACACTTCAGCAACTATAAAAAGTTATTACTGTATACTCAAATTAATATCACTACATATTCTATACAATACTGATTTTAGATTAAACTGCAGGAAGTGACATGAACTCTGTATTGTTACCAATATATTAAAAATAAAATATCTTCAGTCACACAGTGGCACATTGGACATATTTAGATCAAGATACTTTGATTCTATGCATACTAACATACTGTACATTTATCACACAGCCCCTGCACTATGTATCACATTATCTAGACTTCAGCTATATAAAGATTTAGCAATTCAACCTTCTCATGTGCAAAGCACAATCTACATCACTGATATCTAAACTTAATTGTGTAGATATTTTGGCAATCTTCAAGATCTTCAGTATGACCACTTACCAAAACTAATGACTTTTAACAATCTGTAAAGTGACATTAGGACTCATACTATAAAAACTTATGCAGTCATATTTTGGCTGAACTTATAAGGACACCACACAGCAGCTTGTGCCATGGACCTAACATGAAACTTGAGTGTGATTTAAGGCTTAAATCACACTCAACTAGGAGTTTCAGTTTTGCCATTAGCCTTATTTAAAATAAAATTGAGCTTACAAAATCCTTTAGCCATTGGTCCTGAAGGCACACTAGGCAAACCCGTATTATATTCATACTAAGATTCATAAAACCTTTCAATGGTCTCGCTGTACTTCAAAACAACTTGGGGCCTTTTTGTTTTCATAGTTGGTCCTGAAAAATACAAAATTTTAAGTTTCAAAATCAAAGAAAACAGTATTAAGCTTGAAATACAATTTTATGTTCTATTGCTCAATTTCAAAAATATTTTTAATTACACATTTAGCAAATATTGAATAACATGAAGTCTTCTCTACAGTTAAATATTTTACTGAAAAGGATAAATAATTCAAAAACTAGAGAAATGTGTCGATAAAACTTGTATAGTAGGCAACTACTTTGAACTATTTTCTAGTCAGAACATTAAATGTTCACTGCTCGTTTCAAAAAGTTCTCTTAAATTTTGATTATAAGGTGATATCCATCAAAAATGTATAGACCTACATTCCATTATAGGGTTCCCATAGGGCTGACCCAAGAGCCTTCAAAGTTTGTTTTCCATGGCAGAGTTCCTTTGACAGCCAGTACCTAACCAGATTTTAAGTACTAGCACCAACATCATGACACTAACTATTGTACTTCTACAGTTCAGCAGCAACAAATTAACTTTAGAATTTCCCTACAGTATAGAATTCCAAGTCAGTTACTCATTTTGTGTAAATGTGAACTATCAAAGTGCAGTGTGCCTTAAGCATTCTTGCACCAAAGTGATCACAACTACGTCTTTCTTAAGGTTTGGGCACGTCACAGCTTCAAGTTAATGACAAATAGCAGGAAGTACTGTACTATGATAATACTGACACTGGTAATAATGTTCACATTAACCAAGTAGTTTCTGTATCATTCACTTTTATGTACTTGGAACCCAGCAAATTCTACTTTCTTACCTTTTAGAACTACCAGGAAATTTTTTCCAAATATTTTCCAGCTTTATAAGTGAATTCCATATTAGGGGATGAGGTAACTGGAAAAACTTATCTACCTCATCAGCTGTAATCATAAAAGACTAGTTAAGACTGACTAGACAAATCAAACTTCATTTCTCAAATCAAAACAGACTTACCTAGTTCACCTCCTGGTATGGAGAAGTCTTTTGGCAAGATTGTCCATTTCTGTATCCTCTGGGCATTTGAAGGAGCTAGTTTATTTGCTCTGTCAATCCCATCCTGGATTGCCCGCATTATGTTCACATCTGGTCCAGCTAACACATCCTGAATGGTATTTGCTCGAGATCCTACACTGCGGCACCACTCTATAGCTGCTGGTGCTAAAGCATCTAAAGGTTCTCCTGAATCCATGTTCATGTTAGTCTGCAAAACCAGAAACCATATTAGATGCTTAGGATTTTTTTTTCTCTGTCAAAGCTTGAGATATTTAATAACTTAAGAGTACTGTGTAATATTCTTGCATCCCATTTTTTTTTTTTTTCTTCATCCCAACACATTATGACTACAAAGTCTGTATACCCATAAACATACAATCCTAATGAAAACACCAATAAAAGCAGCTTGTTACACTTGTGACACTGAAAATCACTTCAATGACGTACTAGGCATTAGCTAATTTAATTCCAAAAATACTAGCTAAACCATCATTACTAATATTAGTCTTCTGACATTACCTTTCACTTAAATTAAAACTGGGAACAGTCTACACCCTGTGTATAGTAAACCTTACTCTTCCCTGACTCATCTTCAACCAATCTGTAGCACACCCTACACTTCCCTTATACCAAAGGCTCATTCCATATGGGTCTCACCAATTCATCAGCCACATCACCCAAAATATATGAATACCAAAGTGTACAAAACCATTCAGCCTTTTTGGTACTTCAACATTCCAAATTCTATATTCCATTTAACATATACATTGAATTTCAGATGTTTGTTTGCAAAATTGTGTACATAAATGTCAGGCTCACTTTCTTAATACTTCCAGATATTTCAACATGCCCACCCATAATTAAACTGAACATAGTACTCATTGCATATACAATTATTCATTCAAAACTGTCTAAGTTTTACCATAACATAAAAGGAAACTAACCTTCATTGTGAGCAAAATAGACAAGAACTTCCTTTTGTCACCAATAAGCATACAATTGCTCAAGCAAGGAAGCTCTGACTTGAGAGTATCTTCTATAAGCACTGGTGCTACATTCTCTCCACCAGCAGTAATAATTAGTTCTTTCAGACGACCAGTAATGAACAAGAAATTGTCGCTGTCCAACTTTCCAATATCCCCCGAGTGCAACCAACCATCATCATCGATGGCTTCATGAGTTTTGTCTTCCATTTGCAAATAGCCCATTGAAACATGGCGACCACCCATGCATATTTCACCATTGCCATCTTTATCAGGATTATGCAACTTTGTGTAGAAGCCTGGAGGAGTGCGACCACAGCTGCCAACCTTAAATGCTTTTTCTAGGCCAATCGTGTGAGGACCAGAGGACTCAGACATGCCATAAATTTCAGTGAGTGTAATGTCAAGGCTGTGAAAATATCTCACAATGTCTGGTGAAATAGGAGCTGCTGCAGAGATAAACAGCCTGCACCTGTCAAATCCAAGAACAGTCTTGATCTTCTTGAAAACAACAGCATTAGCAATAGAGAAGCAGAAAGGTTTCCTGAAGTCCTGCCTTTGTTTACGTTCGTTTGCTTCCAGTCCAATCGACTTGGCCCAGGTAGCAATGGACCTTTTAACACCTGTGGTCTTTTTGCCAACTTCCATCATCTTTTCATAAATCTTCTCCCAAACTCGTGGAACACCCAAGAACACAGTTGGTCGCACTTCTTTCAGAGTGGCCCCTAAACTACCCTTTAGGGCATCTGGCTGCGCAAAATAGCAAGTACCACCAGCATACATGCAAGTATAAATGTCAGCCATTTGTGCAGCAACATGAGAGAGTGGCAAGAAACTGATCAATACTTCTTTTCCTGGATGAAAGTCAACGTTGATAGAATTAGCATGGGCAGTCCAAGTCAAATTGTCATGACTGAGCATAACACCTTTTGGGGGGCCAGTGGTACCCGATGTGTAAATCAAAGTACAGCACTGATTGACGGCAATACGGCAAAGCCTCTGGTCTAACTCTGTGTCAGGTTGTTGCCTTCCAATGGCCATAGCTTCAGCCCAGCTTATAACTCCCTCAACAGTTGGTTTCCCTGAATATTGAATTATTGTTTTCAAGTGAGGTAAGGATTCACGAATCTTAAGAACTTTATCCAACTGTTTTTGGTCCTCTACCACCCAGATTTGAGCTTCACAATTTACTGCACAATGCTCACAAGACTCTGCAGAATTTGTGGTATAAATGCCAGCTGCAAAACCGCTGAAAGAAAAAAAAAAAAACTTAGTAATCAAGGAAATTGTCTGACCATTTTTCATCTCATTCAGTGACAAGTATACTAAATCTTCACCTAGAAACAAATACCTGTACTTAACCATTTTTCATCTCATTCAATGTCAAATATAAATCTTCACCTAGAAACAAATACCTGTACTTACCCAGCAAAGATGGCTGCAAGATCAGAAATGAACCATTCAGGAGAGTTGAAACCCAGTATGCACACTCCATGAAATCTCTCTAGACCAAGCTTAATAAAAGCCTTTGCCATGGTACGAACTTGATCATAATATTCTTTGTAGGTTGTCCCTTTCCAGACGCCATCTCTCTTAACACACATCGCATTTGTGTGTGGGTATCTGCAAGAAATTAATATTACTTAACACACATCGCATTTGTGTGTGGGTATCTGCAACAAATTAATATTACTACCTAAAAAAGAAATAATAGCTAACGAATGTCCAAATCAGCTTACATTATTGATGAAACAAAAGTAAACTTTAATTTCAGCAAGAACAGAAACAGTACAAGACAACACTTCAAACGTTAGTTCCTCCCATAACAATACAAAGTCCTACATGCCTAAAAATGAATTTTGTTTTGGAAACAAAATCATTAAACTTGGAACAAAATAATTTTCGTCAAAATGATGCTGGATCTTACTTGTCAGCCGCTTTCTTCAAGAGAGTTGGTACAGATATTGGTGTATGGGCTGAAACACCCTGGTCCCCAATTTTGAGCTTAACTGCTCCAATTGGTTCCCATGTTTTTATGGCATCTGAAGGAATAAGTTGATCTGGTCCTGTGGATAAGGCAATTTCAATTACTAAAAACTGAATACAGTAAAGTAATAAAATTCATAAATGCTTGATTTCACAGTATCAGGTTCACAGATGCCACGTCAATTTACCAAATCAAACAGGAAATAAAGTTTACAATTTTGGGAGATACCAGGTGATGAAACATCTCCAAGCAGTCATGCATGTTATAGGCAGTCACTGGAAAAGACGCTCGTTTCACTTACCATTAAGATACTCGGCCTGTTTACTTGGCGACTTGAACATTTCCGTTCTGGGTCTTGAGTCAGCAAAATGCTGCGATGAAGGAGCTGACGGTGAGCACTCGGGGGAGTGCGAGTGAGCCGAAGTCGTCTCCGGAGTGTCTGGTCGAGGCTCTGAGAATGACGAGGAGGACGGCACTGAGGACTTGAGGCTTTCCTGCTCAATCTCTCCTTTCTGAAAAACACAAAATATCTCCTAATGATGACATGTATTCTGTCCGTCTGTCATTCTGTACCATGCTTGTGTCTTATGTATAAATACAAAAAAATGTATATATACATACATATTTATATTATATATATACATACATATAAATATAATATATATACATATATAATATATACAGAATAAGCAATACAAATATATATAAATATAAATGAATAATTATATATTTATATATATAAATATATAGTTAAATTTCAGTTAACATATATATATATACAGTATATACATATGATTATACTGTATAGTGTGCGTATGCGCGAGTACAAGCCACGTCATAAAGTTCGGGACAAAGTAGCCAATCAGACTGCCAGTCCTCAAGGGCGTAAGAAAATGACAAAAGAAACATCGTAATCTTCGTCTCAACTCCCCTTCACTTACCTACAGCCACTCTCTACTCTGGACCCAACCCTAATACCTCCCAAGACCCACCAATGCACAAACATTATACTTATTAGTATAACCACTAGTTATGGTGCCGTGAAAATAAGTATGCTGTAGATTTATCAAGACTGAATAACAACGGAACAATGAAACAAAATGATGTTTCGTACATTTATTCATAGGTAGTGCGCTTCAAGATCGTCAGTTCCTTCCTTTTCAAGGACACTTGTAGAAAGGTGGTGTGATAAAAACAGGTAATGGATGGTGATTGTCACGTTCTAAACTGACATTTTACCCTTTACCCATTACTACACCAATAACTGGTTACGGTACAAAACTTGGCTATTTTTTTCATGGTAAATAATTTCTGAATGACACGGTACTTTAGATTTTGAGTCGCTATTAGTGGTAAAAAGAAACGGCATAGTTTGATCGACACTTCTGTTTATGCTCGAGTAATCTAAGGAAAAAGTTTTCAAAAACCACCAGCCCCAAGTATAATTATATCCCAATTAGACATATCTTTATATAGCACAGAAAGCGAAGTCTGAACCGCCTCGCCTCTGATAGTCATTCTTCCACAAAAGTCAGTAAATGAAACACGCACATTACAACTGTGCTACATCTACACTGCGGGAAATACAGCCTGAAACTACTGTATACTGAAAATCTAAAACTCACTTCTATGAACTACTGTTATGATCGAGATATCTCCGACGGAGGGCAATTCAAAGCTTGCCGGCATCTGCTCCTGAGAGACCCAGCCATCATCTCTGCCAACAATTTGTTGGCCGGTTTATGATAGGTGGATATATGCCCATGGCCGAGGCCAATCACCACTGGGATTCAAACCAAGGGATGATGCACTTGCTGATACTGCAGGGTTATGAGGTACTGTAGCAATTTCCTAATATACACCTGTTACAAAACGGGTAAAGTAGTTCAAGCTGTGTGAAAAAATGCGAAACTGTACAGGCCAATACTTAATATTCTCTCGCCCTGCATCCAGTAACGTCGACCCACGGGGTTTTCCCAGCTCCGTGAGCATGTGCAACCCCACACACTTGAAATTCAGACTTGCCACAGCCAATATTCCAAGCGCACAATATAGTCATCTTGCTTAGATGGTAGTCTTATAATGGGGGGAAACCCTGACCACCTTTTATTTTATTTACGAAAAAACCTAATACAGAAATCCGAAGATTAAAAAGTTTTATTTGTTACTGATCAATGTCGTGACCTGTTAATGGCCATTAGAAGACTCGCGATCTTGTGAAAATTTTATTACTACGAAAAGGTACATTGACCGCCAATTTTCATAATTAAATGAACATGATATGCTCAAGGTTTGGTATCGGCGTTAAAACCACGGAACTTAATACTAACCATTTCAAACAAAGTGAAACGAAGTAAGAAGACAACTGAAGCAACGTGACTCAAGTCTTAAGGCAAAATCCACCGAGAGCTCTCGTGTTTAAAAGTAATCTTGATCCGCGTTTAACCTGCTATTGCTGACAGTTTTAAGACTTGACACGTCCCAATCTATGATAATGCTGAACAGACCAACCGGCTTATAAATAAGCCTCACTGGATCACGAGGCCTTTTATCTTCCATCACTACTACCCCCATAAAGCTGGCGTCAGCTGCCAGTTTGTTCTAGCTATGAACATTCGAAGAAAAGCTAGTGTCTCGCAGCGTCCTATTAATGATAGCAAAGTGATGAGCACACGAGGAAGGAGTGTTGCTCAATTTATAATCAAAGCCAAGCACCCTTCGGAAAAGAACAAGTGCCACTTCCAAAAAGAAAAACAATTAGGAGTGTTGGCCAGCCCAAGAATTAACAGGCCGAGAAGCGTCATTAATGCTTGGAATCTCCCCACACTGGCAGCTGTGAGAGAGAGAGAGAGAAAATTTTAGGTACATACGTTTAAGTTAACAAAAGTTAAGGATAAGTCATCCAAGCAATGGATACTGTAAAAGTTAACAAGGTTTAGCCGACCTCGATCAAAGACAACAGGACCCCAACATCATACGCATTTCAGGACTCAAGAGTTCATGAAGAGCAATCGTGAATTTATTTACGCACAAATTCATTGGGCAAAATCCTCAGTATTGCCTCGAAGAATTTCTCTTACGGTTCTATAATGCTGAAGAGATCAAGTTCCGAAACAGATCAAGGAGCCCTAAAGGGTATTGAAAATGAATAAAAATTTTATATATATAAATTATATATATATATATATATATATATATATATATATATATATATATATATATATATATAATTTGAATTGCTCTATGCTAGTGTTAAACTTTGACGTCATCACAGTGGGTTCCTACGTGTTGAAAATACAGTCGTTCCCATAGCATGTAAAAGAAAAACTTGAATGAGCAAGATAAAATAAGCGGTGAAACAAAACCTGCTTAGCGAGTCCGAGGAATCTTCCATAGACAGCGACGAAACGAGGGAGGCAAGGCAGGGTTTTCTCGAGTCCTCCCAGATGGACCTACGATAACGACAGAAATGGGAATTCTGTTACCGGCAGATAACATAACCCTCGGACGTCGGACTTCACAGAATTCACAACCAAAGTGACCATGGGCAGGCCTTGGAATTTTCCAGTATATGTAAAAAAAAACACTTTTCAAGGACTGGTGTTTCCTATTATGCCTAGTCTCCGCAGCAAATATTCTCTTTCAAGAAAAATAATCTGGATGTGGTGAACGCAATTTAGAGGCGAGACTGCACCACAGTTTATCACTCTGCAATCCAGATCTCTCCAGGACAAGAAATTCCTCACATGGTTTAAACCGGAATCACGTGCAACTGATCTGCAGCATTGCCAGCTTATCAAGACGAAATGTAAGCTACAATACTGACAATCCCGTCTCCGTCTCCGTCTCCAAACGTTTTCTAATCACAATGACAACGATAGTCTTGAATTTCATTACCATGCAAATAACCTAGATGCCCACTTAGACTTTGGCCAGACTAAAATATTCCCTCGAAATTACTATACAGTAACATCAGACTCAGACCAGCTATAAAGTCACCCCTCGTACGACAGGGAAGAAATTAACGTTGGTTCCTTTCACGCCGATTCACCGTAGGTTGCCCAAAGCGAAGAAATCCGATACTTTACCGAGTGCAAAATTGGTGGAGTTTGGATTTTCTATTTAAATTATTTTTTTTTTTAAGTCCTGAGCACTGAAAACCCCTTTTGTAAATGGTGTTACCCGGCGAAGTCAGCCGCTCGCACTTGTACTCTAGGAGGCTCTTGTTACTAGAGCCCCGCATGGCTAGCTTATTCTAACAATAACAAGCACTGGTTCTCTAAGTGCCAGCTTTATAACAGCTAAGTAGTACCCTACTGAAATGAAATTTTAGAATGTATATACCAAAGGAATAATAATTTACCTGCAGTGAAAAATACATAAAGCAAAATACTTCAACACCTTAGTTACCTAGAAAACACAAAAAGGATAGATAATTTCTACATCGACATATCTAGTTCACTACCCAAACACCAGCCACAGTTACGTATGCTGCGCAGGTCACGGTCATTTTTTGTGTGCCTGCTTTTTTTCAGGCCACTCATACTCAATGAGCACCTCGATCAGAGCGTGAATTCGTTTTAATTAAAAGTTACTTGCAGGAACGATGTGGGTCATGAGTAGTTACACACATTATATAAAAAAATTCACAAAAATTCCGAGGAAGGCTTATCACTGAAGACCTGACTGAGTATAAGCCATAAAGACGACGACGACAGTAGTAACTGCACGTCTTCAATCGAACTTTCTACACCTATACAAATTTCATTTAAATTCTCAAGTGAACATCAGTCATGAATATCATGTCTGGGAATACAGAGGGCCAAAATAATTCCTTGCTTATCAAGGCACAACACCAAAGATTTTGCGTTTTGAACTTCCATCAGGAAAGCCACTAAATTCTCTTCCCCTAATAATAAACATGGCCATAGTCCCCAGCACCACCATTCACACTATGAAACAACTCATACACAACATAGCAGTAACGTTCGAGGCTGAGAAAGCACTGATGAATCAAGTGCTTCATCCAGAAGGCGTCAATCCAATATTTTACCCTCATTTTTCCCCCATGTTCCAAAACGCCCACAAACTCTGTTAACTGTGTATTCTACTTCAGCAAAGCAAGAATCCATGAAGCGTTTAGCAAAGCAGGAAGAGACATGGGGAAGTTACGAAGGCGTTTCTGTCTGCTAAATGCTAATCTAGGAAGAGGAATTTGAAGCCGCTACAGTCTATGGGGGAGGGAGGGGTGGGTGGGCGTAATGGATGAGGAGGAAGACTGAACGCAGATTAGGAGGGGGAAGGGGGATGGATAATTACAGTACCACCTGTTGCACAACAAATTCTAGAGAAGAAATTAACACACAAGCCTCAATCAAGGGGGAAAAAACAAACGAAAGAGCCTTCCATAAACTTTTTCATATTATTCCGTCGTCGGCAACCCTGGGAAACCACCGAAGGGCGACCGGAACTGGGGCCTAAGCGAAGGATTTTCAAGGAGAACGATGATGATTACCTCTGCTTCCTGGGGAATCGTTGGCCCTCGATGCAACGAACTACCGTCCTTCCATTTAGGAAACTTAATTTAAGGCAGAATCAAACTTGCTCGCTAGCTTAAAAATAGCATCACATTCTGGGGAGGGAGGCAGCTGGCGGTAAGGGTGGGATCATTATCTTTTGGCAGGTGGGATATGATGATCTCTACAATAGTGACCACTTGGGAGTCTTGGGGCACAATTTCAAGATACCTACACTGGGGTAAAATCTTGGAACCAAACACGCTTCCAGGAAATTCGCCTTACGGCTGACTGTTGGATCCAGAAACTTAATTTACGTGGCTAAATACTGAACTACTTGATTTTAACCAGTGGGTGGAAAGGTTAATGCTTCACTCTTCCTACTATTCTCCTCCAACGGACACAGCTTTGCCCCATTCAAATCTCCCATGAATCACCCCTGCGATAGTTTGGAAATATGTAGTTAACACCAAATTGTTTTAATACTGAATTTATGGCTGATGAGTACCACCAGTTCCTCACAATCCTTCCGGCCGAGTGCAAAGTATGCACAAGTTCAGGAAAAAACGAAAAGAAAGATCTTTTTACAGCTATCCTCCAGCAAGTCAGTTGGATGATACGTTGTTTTTTAGTTGCAACAGAGCGCCAAGGTATTAAAACTAGCATGGCAGACGTTCATTTGCATACTTTCATTATGAGAACTAAACTGGGACACTATTGCAGTAGACATTAACAAGTCCATCGTAGTTTCCCGATTGATTAGCACATTCAGAACAACAACTCTAAACTCAGCTGAAAAACCACTTATAAAAACTTTTCACAGAAAATAAGGAAAAATGTCAATACATTGCACAGCACTTCACAATATTACCAATCGCAGAATGTCACTATCTAAAAACAATCAATCTCCTCCAGCGAGACACTTCTTAAGTTTAAGAAAATATTTTACAGAATTTTCCACATTCATTACCAGCAAACCGGTTGAATACTGTATGAACTCCCAAAAATCAGGAAGTTTGTATTTATAAAAACTGAGGACGTTAAGCTTCACGTTATCACTGGTGGACTAGAAATGAGCGACCTTTTCTCTACTCTGATCTCCCTCTCCAGCCCAATGTTTGTCCCTAAAAAAAATTCCCACTCACCCCCATTTCCCCTCCCTAAGCTCCTCCCACCTATGGCAGCATGCTCCTCCCAAATCGACCTCTAATCCCACCCACTCCTCATGACGTAGTGAATGACGTCTTCAAATACCTGAAGGCTCAACCCGAGGAATGCACCTGTAGAAATGAGCTCTTGACGCACATACTAACAAATTAAAACTATTTTGAGCATTCAAGCTATATTAATTTACACAACCACATTGCCTACCTCGTTAAAGCATTACATTTTTCAGGAAAGCAAAATAAGCATCCAACTGGATCCCACGCAGAGCCAAGAAACCCAACCGAATGGAGAGGCTGACCTTAAAATGTAGTCAGCGGCGGCGAGCCTTCTTTCTAACGGTTCAAACCGGCAAAGAAGTTGGGCACAAGTCTGGAGGGCAGCCAAATTATAATCATATCCCAACGCTGCGTAATATTCGTGAAAAAATGAGTCCACCGCAATCTCCTTAGAAGCATTTTGATCCTCATAAGTAAACTCATTCATATCTTACTCCAAACTTCCCCGATCCCTAAAAATCAGTCGAGTAAAAATACCCAAATCTAGTTGACTCCACAAATTACAAGATAGAGAATAAAAAAAAGTATGAATTCTTAATAGTCAAGGGGTCGTTGTGTCAAATTAAGGGGAAATTTCAAGTCTTCTTGTAGGCTTAGTAATAATAGTGTTATAGTAGTAGTCGTAGTAGCAGCAGGAGCACCAGCAGGAGGGACCCAATCGGAATTTGAGCGTAGGGGGAAGGGAGAGGTTACCTGCGGGGAGGGGCCCGCTGACCATAACAGGCAACAGCTTTAAAAAGAAATAAAACAGAAAAAACTATCACTAATACAAAGCTTTTGGGCTAACAGAAAAAGAACGTTCACTTTTATTATTATTATTATTATTATTATTATTATTATTATTATTATTATTATTATTATTATTATTGAAATAGTTAACCAGACCACTGAGCTGATTAGCAGCTCTCATAGGGTTGGCCACGTTCACTTTAAATTTACTCTAGAGTAATTTAAACCATTTATGGCGTTTTGTTATACTCCTTTACATGGGGGAAATAAAGGTAAGATTGGGAGGATGAAAAGTACTTCAAATGCAGCAGAAAGTGTAAATTATGAACTCGTTTTAAATCACCTAGTTAAAGTGACAATGGTAAACGTACAGCGTATCGAATACAAAGATAATTCAGCATAGAATACTCAGAAGAATAGCGTTTTTAACAAGCGAAATACGTAAAATCTTTGAGTCGTGCAAATAAACTGCTACAGCATTTTATTTACGAAGGATGTACAATAATAAAGAACAAGAACTGCTGGGAGGCGGCACGACCTAGCCTCCTTGGGCAAGACATTTCATACCAAAGTTTAGGTCGAATGTTCAACATATTTGGGGTACAGAAGTGAAAAAAAAGACTGCAGATAAAACAAGAGATCAGAGGTCAGTGTCAATGATGTTAACATCCATAAATGCATTCAAAGAAACTGAAAAATGAAAACTAAAGAATTGCAAACGGAAAAACTACCAACGAAATATAACCATAAATACAAGAGCAAAGACCTTTTGGGGGAAAAAATATACAAAGTATATACGCTTCAATAAGTATTTTTATTCTATAATAAAGGACAAAAGTAAGAGATAAGACACTTTGTTTGAAACTAGTTAATTTCAGTATTGGAATATTTAGCACAAACAGATGATACGTGTTGGAAATCATTAACCGGGAACAAAGCGTTTCTATATAATCTTGAAAATAAATAATTCTGGTGAGGGCAATAAGGAATAAAGAAAATTCCAGTGTCCAAAAGTTTTGAAAACAAAATTCCAAAGAAACTGAATAAAAAAAAGGCAAGAAGGGTAAACAACTTTATATCAAACCTCTAGAAAAGGAGCTACGTTTAATACAAAAACTCCTAATAATTGATAAACCAACAAACAAAGTAATAACTCCAAAGTATTTTATAAAAAGGAAGGTTAATTGGTAAAAGGCCAATAGCATTAAGAAATACATGATATTTTATGACATGCCTAATGAATAAATTGACAAACATCCCATAAAGGACACTGAGGCAACAGTCGTTCGGTAGTTTTACAAGAGGGGTCGTAAAAATTGCAGCAACCTTCAATTTACAGTAACTTCTGTAAACAAGCCCAAGACCTCAAGTTACTTTCTGAGAGGCAAAGAAAAGGTGACAGACGCAACAGCCAATATTAATGAGAAAAGTATAATAAGGGGACGATTTAAAGCAAAAGATATTTCTAGAGATTAGATTACTTTTCACCAGTTTGTAGAAGCCGATGACGTATTTGATAAAGATAGAAAACTAGAGAAAGATTCTGAAAATCACTTGGTTAGGATACCTTTTTTCCAGAGGGTTGTTATAACGGAGAGCACTTTTCAAGCGGAAACAAGACTCCAGTAAAGAGTAAGAACTGACATTTTTGCAACCTCGTTTAGAGAAAAGTGTAGTGATTGGAAAGTAATTGTTTAATGACAATGTAGAGAAAACTGTACAATCTTTTATCTAGTTTAGTTTAGCATTAGTATTACCAACAGTACAGAATAAAAGTCTGGGTAAACCACTATAATTTCAGTAAAGAACTACCTACCTCCCCTTCTGACGGTGCGCCTAAATAAAATCAAATGAGGTTTCTTTCTCATACTTGACACCGTTTGTTGCAACACCACTACGACTTACGAACTAGCAGCCATTAAGAGACATTAGGTACAAGAGTAACTCAAGGTCGGAGGAGAATAATTATTAAATCGAAGAAGGTACACAAAGTCCTGGCATAGATGAGGACACAGTTGACAGACTTCCACATACAAACCAGTCCCATTACACGAGATTCATGGCACCATAGTCATTCTTAGAGCAACCAGTGCGTGCCAGATCTCAAGACTCCTCCCTCCTGACGTAAACCTCACAACCTACGTCAGCAAAAGGGCCAAAGCAGAAATATTGGCCGAGGGAAGCCACTGATCTCCGCAGTACGTCTCAGTTTGAGGTCACACCCGCGTAATCCAACGAGAGGGAGCAATGACAAGTAACCCATTCAAAAACCTGTGCCTTGGATTGGTCATAAGGGGCAATGAAACCACGGGCTTGCCACTATATAAAAAAAGGGTGTTCGTGAATAAAACTTTCAAAAACTGCGGCAGCGACTATCAACACAAGCCCACTAAATGCCAAGGCGACGAAACTTTATTATAGTCATTTTCGTTCATTAGATGCTTATACAGATCAATTGCCCAATCCACGGCGCAGAAACCACTTGTCACGCTCAGCATACAAACATTACACGAATATTATGATCCGAAGTTTTCAACAGATTTTCCTTTTTTTGTTCTGGTCACTAAACAAAACAGCTGAAAGTATGTTAATACGGTGGCGCTATTATTACTATTGAGTGAGCTGTCCAAAATCATGCGCAAAATTACTTCAGCAAACGTAAGTGCTTGTAAAATTGCAACTGCTGACAATGATGTTAAAAAACATATTTAAAACGAGGGAAAAAGATGTTATTCAGAGCTTCCCTACCTTTAAAAAACATTAAAACTAAAAAAAAAAAACTTGCAGCCAGTAATAATCAATTTGAAAGTTCGTTTTGTTTAAAAAAACTGTTTTAACCAAAGAGTAGAGTAATAACTTTACGGCTTCACAATACGCAATTGTCTTTGTACCTAAATAATTGAAGCGCTTTTAAAAAGTGCGCGAAAAATCTCAAATTAAAACGGATGCCTCATATTTACATTAAGTATGACCCCTAAGGAAACTTCTGTACACATTTCATCGCACTCAATGAAAACTACCTATCCTGCTCCACCATCAAAAATGGGAAGCTGAATTTACAGGCAGCAACGTGAATGAATCCTGTCAAGGCGTCCAACAGCATTAATCACCATTCACCGCATGGTTTTAGATAAACGGATCCTTATAAGTAAGAGTCCACAAGTCTCAGAGCTGTTTCATGCATAGTATTTTGTCTACTCTTTGGGATATGAAAGAGGTCTACAAAATGGGTCCCATGATTCTTAACTCTTAAACAGTATGTGTGTGGAAACTTCACGGCCATTTCGTTTTCCGTTTGCACGGCCTATTTCTACACGAGATTAGTAACCCAGAATAAAACTAAAAAAAAAAAAAAAAAGGAAACAACTCTGTTCTCCACCTATAAATGGAGTCTGTCGGTGAATTCATTATCTGCAGGATTCCGAGGGAGTATGACAAACCCCTTGAAATAGGGGTCAAACCAAACCATGTGTATTACGCAACAGAACAGCAATACGTAATCAATGCAGAACGTGGAAGTAACTGCAACTTATTCGCCCAACCTGGCACTGTGACTTCTGCCTGCTTCCAAAAGCCAAGTCCCACCTGCATGGTCACCTTGTTGAGGTGGTGTGAAGTTCCATCATGTGACGACCTTTCCCAACAGGATAGCAATGCCTGAACATCGAGCGCTCAAACAAGTTAAAGGAGGCTGCGCAGGATGATTGTGGAAGACCAGTTTCTCCTTAGGTGCTTCCTGGGTTGAGGCAAAAAAAAAAATTTTTTTTTTTTTTATCCTCTCACTAAGGCTACCTTAATAGGGCTCTTCCTTACCAGGAAACAATAAAAGTACAGACTAACATGTGAATGAGCATACAATCGCCCGTAGCAATTGTTCATCCAAGACTATGTTAAGTGGTGGCTGTGATGACCTTAATTTTTCTTTCCTTAACCGTATGCATAGGAAGTTCACAAAAGATTTCCCTGGATCCGCATTTTTTCATTTATGTCAAAAAATGATTGTGAAACCTGGATCATCCTTGACACTTCGTCTCGACATAGGCGAGTGAACGTTTTGTGCTGTACTTCAACTAAACCTAACAATTAGAAGTTAAAAATGCAAGGCTGACAGAAGTGAAAGGCGCAAGCCTTCGTCATGTCCCAGACCACAGCGTTGCTATAACAAACTTGAATAATTATGGCGGCGTAAATTAATTTTTAAAAACCATCTCATATATAATAGAAGCTTCACAAGAATCTTATATAAAATGTATTTTCACACACTCCTTCATGAAAGGACATGTGTAAAAGACCAAATGAAATACAACACTGGGACGTTAAACTGCGTAGAAAAATCCAGACTAACGGCGTCAAGATGCAACAAGGTATGGGGAAAGGACACGGAATACACAGCAACCAGAATATTCAGCACCTTGCACCATGGACTAAAATTTAATATGAAGGCATAAAGAAAACTGTGTGAAAACTTTCAGCAGTAACTAGAAAATAAATATTTGAGGCAAGTTCGATTTGCCAAATAAGGACCTTAAAAAAATGGTGACATACGGTATAACTGGTCGCCAACGTCATAAAACTACCAAGAATCCTGACATTCTCATTACTTGAGGACATTTTCTTTCCTTTCAGTGCAGAGATTTGTTTCTAAATGACGAATGAATTCGGTTTTTTCAACCACTGTATTATTCTATACCTTTTAAACCTGTTTAGTAAAATTGCTGTAATTTCGAAGACACCCACTTACCTTTGAATCCTTCTTTCTTACATTTCCCTAAACGTAACTTACCGCTGTTCCTACTTTATCCCATTTATCAAGCAAATATTCCAATCGCAAAGCGTTGCCATGTAATAAATCCTTCAATCGTGTCGTAATCTCCGCTGTCAAGAAAACGTTTCGTAAAAATCATGATAACAAACCCGCTAACTTCACTCATACATCAGAGGAGTGCGCAGCAGCGTTATTTAAAAACTAATGCAGTGAAGTCCGAAATATTACATACTGCACCTCTAAGACTGGGCCCTCTGATTTATGACAAAGTATATTCGTTAAGCTTTGATTATACGGAGGATACACCATAAAACATGAAATTTATAAGCCTCTAAAACACACGGCGACAATGCATACATATGTTCATTATTAAGTAGATCGAATAGTTAATATGCATAAAGTTAAAGTTAAGTATACCTTAGTTTTACCAAACCACTGAGCTGATTAACAGCTCTCCTAGGGCTGGCCCGAAGGATTTGACTTATTTTACATGGCTAAGAACCAACTGGTTACTTAGCAACGGGACCTACAGCTTATTGTGGAATCCGAACCACATTATAGCGAGAAATGAATTTCTATTACCAGAAATAAATTCCTCTAACTCCATCAGCCGGCCGCGGGAATTGAACTCCGGCCCATCGAGTGACAGTCTGAAGCTCAACCGATTCGGCCAACAAAGGGTTTAATATGCATAAAGATAACCACACTTACGGTTGATCAATATGCAAGGTTAACCCTTGGCTTACTTGAGCATGAAGCTAAAACGAGGGGGGGAGCAATGAAAACTTATTACTTCAAATCCTACAGTAACTTCTCCCCTGCTGAGCAGTATCCTTATAGGTTCGAGTGGCTCTCAAAGGGGGAGCGGAGACCCCATAGCATCAGATTTAATAGATCTATAAGCGGATATGGAGAGGGAAACAGCCCTTGAAAATAATGACTAAAGAATTCTCTTGTTCGGAAAACCGGCAAAAACATATCTGACCACAACATGGCAGTTCGGTTGATTTTTAATATCTATGCATTAAAGAAAATCCTGGGACGAAGTATGCCGATACATTATGAGAAATTGTACGGGTCTACTAAGTTTCCAGTGCAAGAGGAAAAACACTAATAATGCCGACAATGGCACTTACAATAATTACAGTAAAATGTCACCTTTAGTTCCTACCACACGGTTGAAAACATCAGCTGTAAGGGGTCTATGAAAAACGAAAATCAACCTAAAAATTATGTGGTTTTCTACACAGGGAATGATAATCTTTACAACAACCGTCACACGAAGCTGGTAGCATCAGTGTTACTAAGACGACGAAATGAATGATGAAAAATCCCCTGCACATGTTAAAATCTCTGCCTTCGACTCACTTGAAACAACCACTAGCTCCAAGCTATCTTCACTTAACCACAACCACCACACGACCAATATTATCTCTTATTTTCCTCCTAATCAAGTGTTTCCTATCCCCTCTCCTCTTCGCTATCATTCCTAAAACCGCCTCAATCGTATCTTAGGAAATTTTCCATTTATTTATCTAATGCCGTCCTTCTAAGTATTCAAAAATATGCTTCCCAAATAGTTTCCTTAAGTAATTTCATATCACAGCGCATTGGTCGGTGGCAGTCTCCGTAATTTAACTGTAAAATCATGAAAAACAGGGTATACAATTATTTTCACTTGGTGCACGGTACAAAAACGAAGCAATACTAATTAAGTTTGAAGCTTTGGAACTGTTGTTAGTACAGTATGTGTTCACACTATGTTGGCTTTAATTCTTGCGTGTTGGGGAAAAAATGCAACCCTTATCGTATTATGCACGAACTCCACCTGTGCACGTAAAATATATAATAAATTTACAACAGCATGACACACCCACATCACAGGGCAACAGCTAGTTTTAACAAACTTATGTTAATTTGCGCCAAAACCTTCTACAGCTGTTAAAATTGACAAGCAAAACCCAATTTCCCTTAAAAAATGTCCTAAATCTGCTAGAAAAGCCATGCAGAGGTACTCTATCATCAACATAGTGCTTATTGTTTCTGTGTTCGTCAGTACCTCTGTGCAGGATCAAAGACAACAAAACTGTGATTTTAATGAAGCGAACTCCGCTGCATCTGGCTTTTGATTTATACGCAGGATGGAAAACGAGTCTGCGTTTGCTACATATTCAATCAGCAGATGTTATTCATTGGAAAGCATGAATGCATCTTCCCGCCTTCTTTATGAGAGATCACACATCTCTCTCATAAGAGGCGAGACTGTGAGTACTGACAAAGAGCGGCCTAAAGTAAACTTAAACAACTTGCAACGAAAAAAGTGTCTATGCTTTGCAAAGAGAATCCTGAAGATGTCCCCAACCAGTAGAAAGGTCAATTATACAATCAAGTTTTCAGTCAAGGAAAGGAAATTTTTTTAGTAGTAACAGCAATCATTTCCGAGACCCCTGGAAAAAACCTGCCACAGAATCTTCGTTCTGAGAGTGGATTAATTCTTGCTTCATTAACTGGTCGGGATGCAGTCTCTCGTTTCCGATAAAGAAGACCTGTTAAATCTGAATGCCCAGCTCAGTCAAACTACCTTTTGTAAGCACCGTAATGGTTGTAGTTGAAATTTCTTAAAAACCTCAACTACTTTTATCAGCTACCGAGGTGTACGGTGTTTGTAAACCAAAAAAGACAACAATTCGTTCTTGAGATTAACAAACCTACGTAGTGGTTTATCTCCAGTGCATTATTCAGGAGTTACAAGTATGAAGACAATATTATGTCAATCTCTGCTCAGCAAAATCCTCGCTCATTTCGTATCGTTAACACCTACGAGAAACATGTCTTAACTACGGTTTCGAAGATGGGGAGCGGATCATCTAGGCCTATCTTGTGGTCTACAAAACCCACGTGTCCACCCGGCCTGATCTGATATATTCGAAAACACTTCCTGATTGTATACATTTCAATGGCCATTTGAATCATTCCCTTAGAATATGCTGACAAGTTTTGGTGTAAATTACCCTTTCCACTTCCATTAGTAAAGAATGATAGTAATATTAAGAGGGCTGAGACGGGAAGTCTCGACCTTAAGGACCGGACGTATTACCCGCAGCAAAGTATCCTCACTCAGCATGCACACACACACACTATAGTAACGCAAGGACAGTCCCGAACTGGACGACGCCAAATATGTAATCGAGTTTCTTATCCAGAAGAAATACGGATACCACTTTTAGCCTACTAAGGTTATCTGCACAGGAGGATGGGATTATAATCCTAAAACACACAAATGTGCGGTACGAGAATGAATGAAAGTCCTGTTCCTACGATCAATTCTTGAATCTACATAGGAAAATTAATCCGGGTAGTGTATCATTCCAGCCTATAAAAACGCCATAAAACTAAGCTCTTAAGATCATGTTTACTCAAAAGCTTCTATTTTTTAGAAGTGTCAATGCCTTTAAAAGTATTAATACCAAGTTATGGGGAAAAGAATCTATGCTTCCGAAAAAATGTAACTATTGCATACATATTACCTATTGTTCACGTTACTCATTCACTGATCATCGAAACAATTGTCAACAAGTTACAGGCTCTGAAATGGCGTGTTTCCATTTAACCAAGTTGAGAGAAAAACTCACTACTTCAGTTTCACTGCGTAAACCCATTGTTTAGTGAAACGCAACAAAAGCCTCTTCTCAGCTTTTCAGCCCAGAACCGATCGCGAACACATCCACTGAGGAACTGACTCCTGAAATCAATCTGTCCGTTCAGGTGACAACTTGCGTTTCCCCGCACGACCTTCGAACTCCTGTAAGTAATCAACAACCACCACCAACCCGCAACCACCTGACCCTCTTGTTCTTAACCCTGAACACAGCGAACGATCACCTTACGCGGACCATAGGTGCTGAGCTCGCCCCTAACCACTACCTTATACCACTCCCCTACCCGCCCGGATTCCTTCATCGATGTCATGGGACTCGATCGTCTTCCGCAAACAGTCGTCGCTTACAAAATGTAGCGCTAAAAATAACCTCCACCTTTCCAACAAAAATCGATAACGCTCTTAGTGCAATCTCAGAATCTAAAGGACCCCATACACTATCAATCATGAATTGGTAATTGGGCAATCATTGGTATTGTTCACTCACTAAGGGCAGGATTGTACATTATTCAGTTGTCTATAAAAGCCAGAGTAGCGAGGATGAGCAAAGAGGCTGCATGTGTTGCCGTTATTCTGGCCTTAGAAGAATCTGAAAAAAAGTGTGGAAAGTTAAGTTGTGGATGAAAGAATGGTATGGAAAAAGAAATAAATTCAAGCATGAAAACCTACTCCAAGACTTATCATTTCGTCCCCGGCAGACTACAAGACTTTACTGCGTATGGATAGAAAAACATTTACAGATTTGTTGGAGTTAGGCCTCTTATAGAAATTTATTTTCTATGTTACTGAAGCCCTGGTAGCAATGGAGTCTATTTCCCTTAATTTCTCAATAACTTTTGCGTAACCTTCGTTCTTTAAATTCCTGTTTCTATATTCTTCGCTCTTTATTTTCCAAAAAGCAGGAAATCCACGATAAAGTTCGACGAATTCTCTCCAAAACTCCTGGGAGCCCGGGGTACTCACCATGGTGACAGACGAGACTGAGCTGTTTGCTCAGTTTACTACCACTAACTATCACTCGGGATTGTTGTACAGACACTATGAGCTAAAAATTTCAAATTGTGTTGGAACTTAACTCAGTCATTTGCGCAAACTCCCAATCATACCCGAATCATGAAATAACACGAGCATTCTTCAAATGCTCGTGTTATTTCATGATTCCATCAGTTACATAACATTTTTCCTTGACCTCCTATGAAAGAGTCGTCTAGTTTCGTTTTTTCTTGTAGGGAACGACACCCTCTCCTAACAATTGTTTCATAGTGCGACTGCAAGGTTTTCCTCTTGTCACGCCTTTCAAACCTTTTTTGCTCTGATTTCCCTTTTTGAGCTGAATGACCTCACAGGTCCCAGCCCTTGGCCTGAAAGCCTGAATTTTATATTGCGTTCCATTCCAGTTTCGTTCCGTTGTGAAAGCCTACTAAAGGGTAATACGATAATACTTTTCTTTCAAATATATATATATATATATATATATATATATATATATATATATATATATATATATATATATATATATATATATATATATATATATATATCATTTACTAACAAAAAAGGCACAAAATTAATGCAAGACTTTTTTTTGCTTGCGCAAATGTTGTGGCGGTCAAGGGATACCGGCTTCTTTGCTCCACCCACGAGATAAAATTTGGATCCCGGTAGAGGAGCAGCAGTCCAAAGAATCAAGTGAAAACGACATGGCTGGAAAAGGGCCGGAAAGCACTAGCCAAAAGTTGAATACTGTTTTGTATTATAAACTATATTAATATGAGGATTACTAACATTAAATTCAATGCCAGAGAAAATCACCGTAATAAATTTTTTACAATGTCAAATATTTTTTTTCTATACAACCATTTGTGTGTTTCCTAAAAATTGAATGGAACTTGACATAAGCAGTAAGTAATGCACGTGAGTTAGTTGGCTGTGTTGCGTTGCAGCCAAGTGGAGAAGGAAATGGGCGATTCATAACAGGACTTTGACCAAGAACAGCCATGTAAAAGCACAGCGAAATGACAGACATTGAAATAACATGGATTGCTCTAAAGGGTTCGGCAGCAATTAGCCTATAAGGGGTGGCTCCAATTAGCTTGCGACCGTGCACTGAACACCTAATCATCATCCAATTAATTCGTGTATGAATAAATTTCTCATACGAAGGGCAGGCACCCACATTCTAGGGGTCTTAGTAAAACGTGCGTGGCTACACACCTGCACTTCATTTAGCCGTCTTAACATCTGTTCCATTCCAGTCATAGCTTCAGAGCTTAGCACTTCCTGTGCCAATCCCCAGTTATTTCATGTTCATCGAATGGTATTTTCAAGCTCGTAATCCCCCGATTTCAAGTCTCAAACATTAAATACTTTGTTCGGGCTAATACAGCATCTTATTAAAATCAAATTACACTGTACGAATCCTTCCAGTAGTAACTTATTTTCATGACTGTCAAGACTTATTTATTTACCTCAAATGTTACCATTTCTTTTTTCATTTCGCAACCAGCACGCGGTATAAGAATCACTTTTATTTTCATCCTGTCTTCGTTGTATGCTTAAACATCCAACGTATTCATTTGTCGACTAAATCTCCAGTCTGCATATTTGAAACCTGAGGCATCACTCCCTAAAATACTGGCAAGGATGATTTGTCGCATCGGAAAAGTACTGGCAAGGATGATTTGTCGCATCGGTAAGCCTGGCACGTCCCAAGACTTATGGAATATATTTATTCCATTACTAACGTCAATCGCATGATCCCATGATCCCGTACACGCTGCATCCACGTGGATATTCTATGGTCCTCGGAAACCTTCCTTCCTTATGTTTTGGGACTTTGAAATTTCCACGCGTCCTTCGGTCGACGAACACGTGGGGGTTGCTTATGTCAACATCTCCACACACTTATAGTTTACCTTCCTAGGTATTAACTTAAATATACCACTACATTTAATCTGTTACATAAATTCTCACTATCATGATTCGTTAAATGAATATACATAAGCTCGTCCTTAATGGTCTAAAAGTAATTAGGATACTTTCATACATACGTTGCCCACTCAAGGTTAATTACGAAAATAAACATAGCTGGTTCACCCTCAAGTCGACGGACCCTCAGTTGAATACCAGTCAACTTCCGCTGTTTGTTCTCCTTAACCTTAACATGGCCATACATACTCCCAGCTCCTCCTACTAATATATTGCCATTCAGCACACTGGGGTTGCGGCTTCACATCTCCTAATGCATTGTAATCACTGTAACCTGTTCCTAAACATGGAGAGTAACCTCTGAAATGACGTCTGGGTTTCAGATTTCTGTCGTTCTATCCGGGCGAAACTGGTTATCGGTCTATAATAAATGAATTCTCTATAAAGTGCTAAACTAATACAAACTTAAAGGGCATCATTCCTTTAAAAGTTTCTTTCAATTGTCTCAATTTTTTAAATACATTAGTGTTCAGTTTCAATTTTAGGACAAAAAAGGATCATAATAGTGCCACTGTATTAATTGTAGGGTATTTATATGCTGTTTGGGTTAGTAAAAAGAAATGTTATTTGAAAGAGGACACAAATGCCTCTGTTAAGAGCAAGTTTTGTTACAACAGGGGGCTATTTTAAAAAAATAATTACAAAGAGAATAAATGTTCACAAAAAAGTACATTAATTACAGTTTTTAAGTAACTAAATTTAAAAATAAAAATTCATAGCAGGAACTCTATTAAATGCTATGGGCTTACATGAGAATTGGGCAAGGCTATAAGCATTACTTGGAAGGTTATAAGAATTGTTATGAGGGTTATAAATATTGCAGAAATTGTAGCTGTGATAACTATCATATATTATACCATTAAATTATGGAATATAACTCACTCAGAATTCAGGGATTATAATATTACCAGTGTTGAAAAAATATATTTATTAAGCATTGATGTACGTAAACATATTGTACATAAAATTAAGAACTGCATAAAATGTAATAAAAATGGTTAATAAAAAAGAAAATATGTAATGTTCAGCTTATAAAAGGAAGTTGTACTGGTAAGAAAAAAAAAAGTGTACACAATGGTAGCCGTAGCAGCAGTGGGATGAATGGCTGGTTTCAGTTATGATGGATTCACGCCAGCACGGGCCCTTGCCCTAAGACGGTCTTGTATGAACGGTAAGGTGTTGGTGGGGTTAAAAGAAAAAAGGCCTAATGTGCACCTCTGGACCCTTGACAGAGAGAGCGCACGTGATGAAAGGTTTGGAGGCACCTGACGGCATCTCAAATGAGACTGTTTGGCGGGGAAGCCCAGAGTACCTAAATGGCAATCGGTTAAGTAATGACTTCCCTTTATTATGGTCTTGTTTATTATGATCTTGTGCATTAGTAACAAGTGGCATCATTTCAGATTTTTCTTGGGGAGGCAAAGGTTTAGAACTTAATGTCTGGATGGGGTGGCAAGCGAAGCAAGCCCTATCAGCTGGGGGTAGGGGGGGTCGCTGTAAGCGCCCCCGAGAAATTTTTGAAATTTAGAGTTAGAGGAATTTATTTCTGGTGATATTTTTTCTCGCTATAATTGTTCGGCCACAATAACAGCTGTATTCCCGTTAATAACCAGGTTCTTAGCAAACACACCCTAGGAGAGCTGTTAATCAGCTCAGTGGTCTGCAAAAACTACATACTACATTTTTTGTGCGCATTTTGGAGTATTTTGAAGTATAACAGATGTATTGAGTTAAAAAGCAGCAAACACACGTTTATACATATACATTATTAAATATTTATAAAATTTATATTATATACATTATTAAATATTTATAAATATATTTATATATATATAAATATATATAAATATATTATATATATATATATAAATATATATATATATATATATATATATATATATATATATATATATATATATACTGTATTATATAGTCACATAAAACTTTCATTTAATGGATTGATTATAGTATGCTCGTTCAGCTAACCTTTTCGACTAATGGCTGGGAGCATTTTTTCTCTGTTAAAACTCATGAAAAATATCGAGATCTAGCCAAAATTAAGCAACAGCGCTTCTACCTCACCCAGTCTCATGCACTCCTGAACAAACTAGAACGCGATTAAGTCTTTTTCTTTTCAACCAGAGGCCCCCCTCCAATCCATCCCCAAACACACACACACACACCATAGAGTGGATTATTATTATTATTATTATTATTTCAAAGACTGGGGGTGGGGTGGTAAACCAAGTCTTGGGGAGGGAGAGGGGGACAAATGCCCCTCCCCCGATGACGCCCGTTAGTAACCCTCTGAATACATTTTTATGCTGTACAACAAACCTTACGGTAGACTGCGTAACGTACTGAGATATCACACAATACTTTTGACTGAGAAAATACAAAGTCTACTTTCCGGTCAACTAAATATTAAGTGTCTTCAAGAAGAACAGCTAGTAGCCAAGTCTGCTTCCCTGCTTTCTAGGATTTTATTTTTTTTTATTTTATATCAACATTCATTAAATTTATCTCGGAAACGTATCCTGCCTCAGTCTACTTTGTGGTAAGAATGCTACTTTGTGGTATGTAGTGATTTGTAGAAAGCACCAAAATTGCTCAGTTTTTTATACTGATTTGTCCAGTAAGTTTCCTGTCATAATCTTTAGTTATTAAAAACCCCTGAACTATAAAAAAACATTCAAACCTAACCTCATTTATTTAGTTTCCGTTCCATAAAAGTGTCCTGTCCAGTTTCATAAAAACCGCCGACGGTAAATGAGCTACACCTCGTTCTGCTGACAGGCGAACATGCAAACGGAAACTGTCAAAATCTCCAGGACCAAGAGTGCATTATTCCGCCATCTTTAAAATGGGTAAACCCACCCCTCTAACGCTCACACTCCATGAACTGAATGTTTCTTACAAGAGAATAATAACGAATCTTTGGCAAAATGAAGAGAGCAATAGGATGGAAAGAGATTTACCGTGCAACCCACCAGAACGTATATCAGAATTTATACTCACATCATCCACCGCCACTTGATCAATGTGAGTGACCTTCTCTGTTTCCGGCTCACTCTGACTGAGGACGGGTTCAGGTGAGGAGAGCTGGAGAGGAGACTCACAGGACAAAGCTCCTGTGCTTGCCACTCTCTCTTCCAAGGGAGTGACTCCTTCGCCCATCTTGTCTACTGGAAGAGGAGAGAAAAGGAAATTTGCCTGTCACTTTTCCTCCATATACAATGTTAAGAGTTCGGCAAAATAAAATTTTGTCTGTAAGATAAAAATTTCTTTTCCTATAGTTTAGCACTGAAAACAATCAAGAGCGATTTGACAATGAAAAGTCCCTGTCTATAACAGGTATCTCTCTCTCTCGTCTATGAAGACAGCTTTGTAAATTGTAACTGTACCCTGAACATAGAAATTTCATAAAATTTTGAATAATACTAGTAAAATTAAGTAAATAGACCTCAGGAGAAGCATCTTAATATAAAAATATAAGACGAATGCTAGAGCATAAGCAAGCATATTTCCACTATGAAAATAGTAATTGTACGAGCATTTAAACATACATTTATATACAAATTTCACCAAAATATATTTTTTTGCATGTGAATTTCCATGAGCCACTATGACCTCTTCTCGACTTCCTAGCACTTCAGTTACGCATATCCCAACAAGCCTGAACCCGTGACAAGAATCGAACTCAAATGTTTCAGAGGAAGAGCAAACTTGTGCCTTGCCGAGTTCGGAGGATGAAAATAGTTGGATTAGCTACAGATTTAAATTCGGAGGTAGGAAGAAGAGTGCAGCTGGTAGGGATGGAGTTCCTTTGTGAATGAGAATGGAGACAGTCTCCTGTTTAACACAGAATGGAGACTGAGATGAAATGGATAATTACAAATAATATTCACAAGTAAACTAGAAACAAAATTAAATGGTTTTGTTAGTTTCGTCTCAATATAAAGAAGTAAAAAGCTCAAACTAATTTATTTGAGAGACGAGGAGTGGCTGAAGGTATACCTCATCATTTCTTGGTTGGAGGTAAAGTGTTAAAAAAATGTGGCCATAAATATAATACAGACAAATGTGTTTAAGTTTAATATGGATGAGAAAGAACTAATGTTAGGAAAACTAATGAAGTTAGTTAGGTGGATGCATAATTTAAGCAGTGGCTACAGACAGCAAGGAGTGAGTATGAGCACGAGACAGTAGTTAGATGAAGTGGAGAAGATAACTTCATGGAAAAGGAAACAACCTGAAATGCAGTTGCAGGAAAATACAGATTATCACGGAAGTACACAAAATTAATGTCATGAGACAATAACACGTAGGTGGGGCAGAATTCCTAAACCACCACCAATGACAAAGTATGTGTCCGCTATATACATCGGTCAAATAAATGGGAGCTAAGTTTAAAACTCATCCAACGAGACAAATAATAAACTCCAATAGGATGTGGATGTCAAAGTTAGTACCATTACTTGCAATGGGCCTTGCTGACCTAGATCTAGTTGCAACTGTCAAATTCGTTGTGTCAACAGCTTAAAAGGATGACATGAAAATGAGGAGAGAGACTGTACTAGAACTTTGGTCGCTTGTTCTATATCATGTAATGGCAAATTGTAATCAATGGGAGGAGCCAAGAACGAACTTCGTCTTTTATTGCACAATAAAATCTAAATGAATTCGGGTATCTGCTCACCAAAGCATAGAAATTTGCTTTGAACCATGCTCAGGATATATAACCGACCAAGTTTAATGTTTTCTGATCCAAGGCCAATAGATGGAGGCCAGATATGAAGGTATTCCAGTATTAAAGTTACTTTCCAAATGTGAAAGCCACACCTCTCAACAAAATTATTTAACTTGTATGTATAACCTTCCACCTTGACAGATAGGAGGGTTTGGAGCTAAAAGGCATATAGAGAAGCTACCCTCCAAATGTTAGTCATACCTCATTTCAAAGGTTATTTGAACTTCAAACGCTGTACCCTACTTCCCACTGACGATGGTGATGCTAAGGTATCACAACAGCTTTCCAAACCAGAGAGCTAATAATGACGTAGAAGGAGAAAATGTGTGAATAAACAAAATCCTGTGCTGATGAAATGAGTATTTTGGAGAGCTGTTGAATGTAGAAGATTGAAAAGATTCAGTCTAAAGAATGCAAATGCATGTGGGTTCACATAATTCTAAGAATGTTTGTGGAAGTGACTTGAGGATGAAGAAAAATTACAGTAATTAATGAGCTGAAGTCCAAAGGCACCATATCTTTGAGAGATCTCCGGTAATATGTTGCAATGTGCGCTGAAAATGTGATAGAATGGCTATCTAGTGTGTGTGTGTGTGTGTGTGTGTGTGTGTGTGTGTGTGTGTGTGTGTGTGTGTGTGTGTGTGTGTGTGTGTGTGTGTGTGTGAGGTTTGTCTTCACGGGGCAAAGATTCCAAACTACTGAGAGAAAGGAATAGTTTCCTTCAAAGAGACTGGGTTGTTGTGAAAAGTGTGCGAGTATACTGAAAAAATGACAATGGCATACATTGACGAAGATGTTATTTTGATTGCGGAGGATATTGAAGATTCAATTCATTTTTCAACAATGAAGGATAAAATAAGTTACATGATGTAGACAAAAATGCAACACATTTGATGTAAAAGTGTGTCTGAAACAGGGGTCTATGTCCCAATGTCTGCTAAGGTCTTCCCGGAGTTGTCAGTCACAGTTACAAGGAAATGCGGATGCATGGTCTTTGGATAAGGAAAAAGGGGCGTGAATGGTGTGGGATGGCTTGGCTGATGTTCTTCCACGATAACAGAGTTAAGGTTACTCGGGTACATGGCAATACATGACAACCCGAAGATGAAACAGTGAATACTAACATAGATAGCTGCAGAATGGAAACAATCGACTCAAGGTATTTGGTAATACTCAGAACTGCCCAAAAATACTAGGGAATCGAGAAGTTAAGAATGTAACGTACAATAGCACTCTACTAATGATTTATAAATACATCAAACTCCCCCTTTCCTTTTCAAGTTATTTAAGAAAATCCACAGACAGTCCTCGTTTCACATGCAAAATATGAAATTAACTGTGAAATCCGAATACTCTTGGCGGCTATGGCACTAACTAGCATTTTCTGAACAAGAAAAAGACAAAATGATTATAATTATCCCTTACCCGGTTGTGAGTCATTATCGTAATGAACATTAAGAGAAATCCTGTGGCCAGCAATAATCGAACCCACAGTGCCAGAATCCTCTTGTCCTCTCGGATCAGGTGCCATTTCGCTGCTGACTTCTGACTTAAGTTGCCACGGCTTTGAGCTGTTGATAACACCAAGGCTTATAGAGTTGTGTCTGCAGGATTCGACGTCGCTTTTGTGAGCAGGTGGTTTGTGGCTGTCGATGTTCAAAGATTCTTGTAAACTCCAGGTACTGGAAAGAAAAAAAAAAGTTTCAATGGTTTTCAAGTTCTCCAAATAGGCTTCTATCTAATATTCCCTTATAAGCCTATCGTATATTTAAACAACTCAATTATTACCAATTGTGCTGACTTCAGCACCTCATCTGATCATTCTAGTTATATGAAGGCTACCATCAATTATTACAAAAAACATTGGATGTTGTAATTGCAAGCCTTATGCAATTTAGAACTATGTTCAATTAATGGTTGTCAGCCTGTTTCAAAGTCTAACCTTATTTCTAGAGATATACTGCGATCGACTAAAATCTGATGTTTCTGTCGTAGCCGAGGCAAATATAGTCTAGTCGATTGACGACTGGTAATTTTGCCATATGAATGCGCACCTGCATTGCCCATTCTAATACTACTGCTACTAAGAACAACAACTTGGCTAAAATCTCATGTTTAGGGCAAGTCATCCAAGGTGGTCGTACAGTGTCAAATTAAAAAATTTGTGCTTTCTTTCAACAAGAATACAGCCATTGTTATTCACTTCAACAACCGTCAAAACTTCCTCCAATTAAATTTACAGCTATTATTCAAGCTGACGGACAATACTCAATGACACCAATTCATTATATTGCGCTATAATTCCTATCTCCACAGATTCTGGTGAATGCGGTCTTGAAGCAAAGAATTCGAATATAAGCCCAGGAAAATAGTTACGTTACGTAAAGAAATAACATCAGTAATTCGGCATCATATATAGATGAAATTTAATTTCCATTTATTTTTACAGCATATAAAATTTTTCTTGCAATACTTGTCACCATATTAAAATCCCAATTTATGCATAATGCGTTATGTTTTATAACCTCGTTATTTTCGAGCGAATAGACGATAATCTTTTATTTCCACTTTACTAAAACAGCGATACGAGTAGAAACGTCCATGTACTGGCACTGTCCTGATGTATCTTTCAACATTTCATCAAACCAACCTTTGTACTAAGTGATCAAAGCCAAACGTTTTCAAAAACACGTTTCAGTTGAGTGTACAGTGTATCGATTCTACGTTAATGTGAAAAGACCAAGAACAAAAACACACGATCAAGTGGTTGTTATATGTAATAGGCCGATCCTGAGGCCTATACTTTATTTAAATCTCCGTTTTAAGAACATGAAAATATCTGCCATTTTTATAAAGGTACGCAAGTGTGTGTATGTAAAGTGTGTACATGTGCTGACGTCACTCGATATCCTTCCTACCCATCTGTGCCATCACAATCTACAGATCAGTTTTTAGATCTGGCTCGTTACTTGCCAAAGTAATCTTTAGTTAACATTTTCGCCACATTGCACTACTAAGTACCATTTTCATGTCAGGAACGCTTAAATCCAAGGGCTCAGAAAACTATTTCTTCCAACGAATTTGCCTTCGTATTTAGTAACCGGTATATTTCCTCTTGCGTCTGTTACCCGAAGATAGAAGTGTCCACTGTCAAGTCTTAAAACAAACATGTCATGAGGCCACTGAGTTTGCCAAGTAGGTTTCAAACAAGCCAGCAATAATTTTTTTATCCGATAGTTTTTTCAAGGAAAGAAAAAAAAGCTAACCCGACTCGTCAGTACATGCTTCACCGTTTAATCTTGGCAGAGAATTTATTTAAGAATACTTCAATGCAGAGTCCGAGTGAGAGGGGGGTTTTAGTACCATAACCTGTTATTTCTTCATTCACGAACTTTTGAGTAAAAAAATAAAATATAAAATGGCACTGGCACTGGCACCAGCCTACGAATAACTCTTCATGCTATCTAGACTAACACTAAATATCTACTAACCAAACAAAGTCAATACCAGCGAATCAGATATAAACAAATAACCAAAGATTTCGCCCTCGTAAACTAATGCGACAAATTAAACCAGCTACTGAAGTTTTAAGTAAATTATATACTTTCTAAGCTATTGATGTCGAAAACCGGAACTCTAAAGGAGGCGTATTGAAATTAATGCTGACAACACTTCAAACGTAATGCACTAAAAGCAGCACCTTAGTCCCACAGTTATCCATAACTATATGATACCTTCATGACAAGTAACTCAACTGAATTAGTAACACTTCAACCACCATTATTTCATCCAAATTCATATGCACCTTTAAAAAGTAGGAATACATATTGCTTTCACAAAAGATAGATGTGGGTAACTAAATGAAAGATAAATTTGCCAGACTGGCGTCACAATTTTATATATACGCATTCATATATTGTACCCTATGTACATTAAAAGCAGACACAAGCCTCTCCTATACATTTCATACAAACTACTATCGTAAGAAGTCCACAGAAAAATTCTGGTAATTAATCTGTGCAAATTAGTAGATTATATAACTTGACATTTATTAGAATGACAGGCATCTCTGAAAACTATATTAACGGAATTTTTCCGTAAATCATCGGAAGTACGACTGTCCCAAGCAAGTTTCTGGCAAGTGTGTCATCCGCGTTGACAATCACTGAACACTTGCCCAACTTTTCATTGCCATCTAGCCTAGTCGAGGGCGAGAAATAAAGGCATCAAAGCATACTGTTTTCAAGTAGCATACAGACTTCGAAACAAAGCGTGAACAAGTTAAAGGTTTCCAGCACTGCAAAATTGGTATTTGGTAACTAGAACCAAAGATGTTATTTCAAATTCTGACCACCTTTCTATGAAACAAGGACTTGGCAGTTGCCAAGTATAGCGCATCCTCACTACTGCGCACACATAAGGACAGGGACTACTTATTGCAACAAAGCATTATGAAATCTGTCAAACAGGAGGTATTAGTACCGTTCGACCATTGCTCAAGGCATTGCTGCAACGAATTTTGAAGAGTTCTCCTTCAAAGGGGGCCCGAAAGCAACAACAGATCTGTATACCGCATCTGGGAACACATTTGCAATGTAGCGTTATACTGCAACTTAAGGAAATACACATTTCAGGTTCTTGGAACTCAAAAGCTTAAAACCCGTTCGCTGTTATACATTTTACCTTGAAATTTCATTACAAGTTCATTACAAGTATCCTAAGTAGTAAGTCTACTGTATAATGCACTATACTAAAAGGAATGCAGAGCTATTAAAATAACTGATCAAAATGCCCCGACACAGATAACGAGTTGCGAAAAAAAATCAAGGTTAAAACTACCTTGCGCCTCTGTAGGTCAAAACCACGTTGCCAAGAAACTTTAAAAAATAACGCTAAAAATGTAGCTAAGAAATTGCCTCAGTGTAAAAGGCTAAAATGACCATTTTGTATGTCTTGAAGTAACTTGGAAAAACAACAAAACCTGTGCCAAGCCCTCGAGCCAACTGTCACTTCTTCAAGTTTATAAATACAGCACCCATTTGGCTGGAGTCCCGTGGCACCGTTTATTTCAGCATTGGAGACAGTCCACAGTATCTGTATTTGTCATTAATGAACGTGCTGGCAACCAAACAGAAGCGTTCCTATTTAGCATGCAAATTCTGAAGGCGCAGGACAAAAAAGAGAACATTTCAGAATAATTTTGTTATAAACAATTAACCTGTAATATCATTTGACCCTCCAAGAATAATCTTGGCAGCAAACTAGGACTCGTGTCGAGCGAACTTCGTCCTTAAATTCTGAAGCTAAACGAGGAGACAAAACAAGAGTTCCGTGTAGCTGATAAGAAAAAAAGCGATGTTACCTCATTCAGTTAATCGTCTGTTTCACTAAACAACGAAACAAAACTAATTGCAAATATAAATCCTTCACATCGAAAGACAAATTTCTCACAAACAATCCCGCTCGAGTCCTAAACTTACGAAGCAAGTAAAATTAAGAGGCATTAACAAAGCACACCATAAACGAGATTAAACTAACATGATCATGACCATTTTTTTAACAATAACGAAAATCCTCATCGCTGGTAATCCAGCCGATTAAGTTTTTAGGGATGTTTTTCTTCCTAAGCCTTCAACGTTACACTGACTACTTTGTTGGCAGTTCAATGGATGAAGCAAGCAATGTGTGACTTGTGCTATCACTAGTGGAAAACACAGCGGTAGAATAATACCAAATGCAAATTCTTCGATCGAGTTAATAGTAAAAGATTATCTTAAGAGCATCAAGTCACCTGAGCATTCCGGAATCTGTTACACCTGGCGACTGTGTAAGTCAACGAATACCGTACGTACCTAAGCCTCACCTTAACACTAACATACGTATGTACATACATATACACATACATTACATACCCTTGAGGAACACTTAAGTTTATTAAAAATTCACACTTAGCGACTTCAATCACAGTTCTTACATGAAAAACTTAAGTGTCCAATAGAGCACTTTACTGGCTGCATCCTCTCACAAGCACCTGGTTCTTGGGAAAAAAAAAAAACTTTATAATTGTGACATTCAGAAATAATTTACTCGAATTCCCTCTAATCAACCTACCATATCTGAATAATATACTGACCACTCGGTTCTCTCGACATTAGACACTAAAAGGTTTATGCAGTATATTTTATTTGTATATCAAACTGTTCAAGTATGGATGTCATTTAACACATGAAATCCATACGCTAATAATTAAAAGGAACACGTCATACCGACTGGTTCTGTCCGAAGCCCATTTCAAAAATGGTAAAGCAGCAGTAGATATGTACAATTCATATTGCTCAAGGAGACAAACAGTGCAAACATACAAACAGGCAGTTAATAGAGCAGGCAGGGTAAGCCTTTTCAACACGACAAAATGTAAGCGTGTTATTTACAAATCTGGTTTTTCGGCACACAACTGACCCCGCCTATGAATCCATTCGTTTCTTATGGAAAATTCTCGGGTAAAATCTTTTTTACTGCCATTAGGAGCAAACTACCTGCACTGTCTAAATAAATAAAGAAATGTATGTATATACTTATTTTTAAAAGCATCATTACATGTAATAAGCCTTGAATAAACAGTGATGAAATTGGCGTAATTCGGGATCCATACAATAAAATAAAATATCTAGATAATGTATCAGACGATTCATTGAGAACAGCAAACAAAATTAAGACTACAATTATTCCACAGAACTTGACAGACATTCCCCATTGCTTAAGGACTTCAAGTATTAATGTGTCATTTAAGAACAACAATACCGTGTAAACTGCACTGCCTGAGTACTCTCCTGACAGTCAAACTTAAAAATGACCGGAAACAGAACGAACAGCATTAATTTATATGAACTGGATAATGTGCAATTTATGTTGTAAAAAAAAAACATGCTATTTTGACAGCAGTTAGATAGTTGTACTTTTATATTAATTGTATTATTGAACTTTTTATGATTTGAGTATATAGCCTATAAAGAGTTTTGGTAAACTTCGTCCATTTCCAGAGAAATAAGAAATTTACAAATATGAAGCAGGGTAAGGGAATTTAATCCTAATGAGAGCAACAAGATTTACTTGCGAATTGTCCAATAGAATCCAAAATGTAGGTCTTGGGTCACATACCAGTCAACAGAGGCAATTTAGAAGACTTATTGTTTTAACTGTCTGCATATTGGTTGTACGGTTTGTGATTTTATTATACATGCAATAAACTTCTGCTACGATGTACCAGCTCTCTTGAATATGTCTTAATACGAAACTGATCAAAATGTAATTTTAATTCCAATTCTTTCTTTTTGTCATTGCATACATACACAGTATATATTAACATACACAATAACATTTACACGTAGTAACATACATATACATAAATGCCCTAACTATACTGTTACGTCAAGAGAGCGCAACGGAAACAAAATAATATGTTTTCGGAAACCTGATGAGCCAATTTTATTGCTTCCCTACAGCTTTCCTAATGTAACGTTTTCCTAGTCCTCTTAATTTTCTTTCCCCTGTACCTTATTCGCTACGTCTTAGGTACTTCAATCATTGTACGTCACTAGTCTGCAGCCCGGTTGGTTATATGGCTTGCCCATGGACACAGCCATAAAAATCCACATAACACATACCTTACGATGCCCTTCGTGCCATTTGATCTAGAACGTTTAGTGGATTCCTGTCAATAATGACTGGGTAATATGGGGTGCCACTGCGTTTACGTTTTCCTTAACCCGAAGTATATTTAAATCTCTTGACTAAGAACAATACTGCCCTTGATTCACTGGAAGTTATTTAAAAGATGTCAGGATCTCTAGAACCCGGAAGTTAAGTGGAGTGCGTTGGGGTAAAAAATTGGCAAGCTGGTTGAAAAAAAATGTTTAGGAAATCCTTTCACCATGTACAAGTTGTTAAAAGCGAAGCAAGAGTCGCAGTTATTCTTAGTTCGAAGGTCATGGTGAAGGTCACCGAACATGGTGTCATCTGGAAATGGCTTCTCTGAAGTCTGCATGACAACGAAGTCTCTTGTCTTTCAGGGGTCAAAAGTTATGCCCAGTGATAAAAGTCGGGTACGGAGACAGATGGACACACTCGCTCCTACATCCACGCAAAACGGTCTACCTTAAAACCAGACTTTGAAATACCTTAGACTGTGTAAGATGAGTTGCATTAGCCAGTCAGTGTGTGTGAGAGAGACAATCTCTCCAAGTATATTTATGTATAATAATCTACGTTGGTAATAAGTTAAACTGAAATCTCTTCAATCAACATTGTAAGAAGAGTTGCGAAAACACAGTAAGCATGCAAAGACAGACAGAGAGACGGAAGGATAAATGGCGGAGAGACAAGTCCCCCCACCCCCTTACTAAGGGACTATTACGAGGAAATGATAATGTAAAAAGTCTCTTGTACGGGTGATCGACGGTATTAGCCTATTTGCATAAAACCAAGAGCAAAATGAGAGAGAGAGAGGATTTTATTACTATAAAATTCCCAGTGCCTAAGGAAAAACCCTCGTAAAGATAAGGCATGTACAAGAGAATATGACGTCACGGCCCGCTTAATAGCGGTAGCGCGATTGGTTCTGAAGCCGGTGGCGCGATCATGCTATAGCAGTCAACAATTGCCCTGGGCGACGAATGGGTCTAAATTGATAGATGCCAGGGCTCCGTTTTAAATTGCCAATGGACAATCGACTTCCCGGTAGCAGCGACAGTCACACGTCCCATAGGAAAAGTACTCGACAGAGGCATTAGGCTAATCTATTCTATGGAGGCTTGCAAGAAAACAGCACTATCACTATGCGAATGTTCACATATTTTGAATACAGAAAAAACTATTGAGTACTTTATCACAGATTATGGTATATAAGGGCTAAAACGTCTTACCAAAATGAAATATACCGAGGATTATATCGATAAGAGCTTGTCAATTTTCAAGTAAATGGATCACAAGGGCTTGCACACTCAAATTCTCATACGCTTAAAAGTATAATTATTATTATTATTATTATTATTATTATTATTATTATTATTATTATTATTATTATTCAGAAGACGAACCCTATTCATATGGAACAACCCCACAGGGCCCATCGACTTGAAATTAAAACTTCCAAAGAATATGGTGTTCATTCGAAATTAGTAAGAAGGCAATGGAAAATACAGAAAGATGAGATCAGTTATTGACTGAAAAAGTATATGAGAACTCAAACAAGAGAAGAGACTGACCATGGATACTGAGTGAGTGCTTGCAAGTCAAATTTAAATTTATCATTACTGAATGACATTAAAAGCTGAAAAATGAAGATAACATTTGATCGTAGGAAAACGGGCCCATCTGAGATTTTGGAGTGGCACTTTAGTTATGCTTAAAGAATAAACTAACTTCTTTGAGGTGCAGTCTTACAGTGTGTTCTCTGACAGACTAAAACAAGAATCAAACAAACGACTAAAACACCGAATGCTTTAAGACGACGGCCCGGTTTAGTAACAGTGAAATTATCAATGCCTCGTCATTCTCAAACATCCTTTTCCGGTCGTAAAGCAAGACACTCGACCTAAACCAGTTATTGGCTGTCACTGTGTTACGGAAAACGAGGCGCTCCTATGACACCATTATTATTATTATAATTTATTATTATTAGTTAAAAGACCTTCTTTAATACAGGTTTCGTTAAACAAAATGGCAGTTCCAACAGCATTTATTTTATATAGTAAACGCTCATTCGTCTTATTGTTTTTCTTGAGAAGATGAACCCTATTCATATGGAACAAGCCCACAGGGCCCATTGTCTTGAAATTCAAGCTTCCAAAGAATATGGTGCTCATTAGGAAGAGAAGATAAAAGGAAATACAGAAAGAAATTATCTCATTTAAAAGAAAAAATGAATTGGTAAATGGGTAAAAATGTGTTAAAACGCAAGGAGAATAGCATTAGGGTAGTAATGCATTGCATCTTCGCTTGATTTTGAATTATAAACCCTTTCCTCATACTGAAGAGTAAACTAATTAAAATATTTATTATATTTATATAAGTCTCAATGCCTGCAAGCAAATCTTCGCGAGATAATTTGCAAAAGGACGATAAGAAAAAAACAGTAGGAATACGACACACGCCTAGTACTTGGAGAGAACGGGAAAAAAAAGGTTTAAATTGTTACTGTATAAAGAGAAAAAGATCGAGCAACGAAGTCACTAAGCTCAGGCACATCCGCTCTCAGTATTAGCTCCTGGCAAAACTGGCTTAAAATTATTTGTAAAAAAGTTTACTGATCACCTAATCGTATGATACCACATGCCCAACTCTAGTCGACTCACTGCTCCGTGACACACCGTGATGTCTATGAGATTATTAAATTAATAAAGTTGAAAAGTTTTCGAGTCTTCAACCAATCTTCATAACACCATTAAATTAATAAAGTTGAAAAGTTTTCGAGTCTTCAACCAATATTCATAACACCTTGCTCTACTCGGGTATTCCATCAGTTAAGTCGAATGAAGAATAAAAATATTCGAATGAAAAGAGGATAATTCATGACTGAATGTATTAAGGCAATTCAGGCATAATTAGACCTTTGAAAATACATATGAAGCAAGCATTTGGTTATACTGAAAACAAACGAGTGCGGCCAGTCGGTATTTCCAGCTTTATGTCACGGTGAAACAAAACTTAAAATTCCAAGGCAGACTGCCAGCTTACTTTGCTACCTTATGAAGCTGCTGATTGGAAGGTGTTTAAGCCTCCGTAGATCCTGATAATCTGAACTAAAGAACAGCGGTATGGTGCTCAAGCGTGGTCATAAAGTAACCCCCATCCATTCCCCCCCCCCCACAAAGTTATCTAATCTATTTTTAAAACCATTTATTAACGGTACCTCGACCTCCGGATCACTTAGTCCACTGCTGATGATGTAAATTGTGGCTCTGGCCCTGCCTCATAGTCATGGTTAGGAGGTAAAGTACTTCAAATTATTTTTAATCTACAAGAGCAGTTTATCCACTAATCACATTCATAATCTCCTATATTATCGAGTTGGCAGCTGCAAGTCCCCTAATCTGTCTAGGTAAGAATGTACCATATGAGTTAGCCCCTCGCTGTACAGTATCTAAGATATCGATTATTATTTTCCTTATGTTAACCGTAATGCAACATTCCCTTACTACAGACTGTGCTACTTTACCAATGACGTTGAGTGAATTATTCAAATTACAGGTCAACCTTTAGTTTCACTTTAATATGGATTTTCAATTCCACACATTCAACTTTGCGACTAGATATAATCTCCACTATAATTTATTACTGTAACTGCATTTATCAGGATGGACATTAAATTTCTTATCTCCAACTCTTAGTTTATATATATCCTTAAAACTTCACTAATGTTACTGTCTTTGACAAAGATTAAAAAATCTTATATTATGTTGCCTTTTCAAGCAGACCCTTAATATAAATAAAGAGGATTGTGTCGAGTAATGTTCCTTTGAGGATTCCACAAATTTGATCTAGTATAGAAACGGTACGGCAAAATTTTTTATTTCAAAAGCCCCTCAAGCTACACCAATTCTTCTTGGACACAATCATGTTATCTGTTGTTACTGATCTGTCAAGGGACGGGAACTGTCTTACTCTGTGTTGATATCTCCAGTTGATCAGAAAAACCACTGGTAATTTCTGTTAACTGCTGAGTTGACTATTTCTGCTTTAGTTAACGCCATTATCTGCTATTTTAATAACTTCTCTGACCAATGGACCAAAGCATCGCAACTGAAGAAACTGGTTGGAAATATAGGGTACTGGCACATGTATATCTAAAATTAGTGCAAATCAGCATCATACTTACATACTGTACAATCACATTATACTACTACTGTACTTAGTTCCCGTATCAGTAACTGCAAAAACATTGAAAGACTGTCACCTGAATTTTAAGATTTTTATCGTTCACATCACAGAGAAATCCGACTAGGTGCAATTTTAACAATGCGACCAAAATTTTACCTGCACTGAGAACTAAACCCTTGCAACAAATAAACAGAAAATTGTTGATACAAACCTCATCTTCGATGAAACCAATTGAAATCATTCTTTGAATGTGATATTAAAGCAAGCTATTAATTACTAACTAGTGAAGGAGAATCATTACCATTACATACTTCAGAGTTAACAACAAATACTCTGGTTATTCAAAGCCAGTCTCGGGTCGACGTTCCTTTCCCTAATACCAGAGCCCAAGACCTTGCCTCAGCCTAACTATTCTTAAATGAGCCGACGACTTCATAACCATCAATCTTACATTCCATTTCCTGAAGCAGCTCTCCTGGCAAAATTAAGGATTTTGATACTTGAAAGTCTACCAACAACTTGACTATCGTGCTGCTCAAGCATACATAATACTCGATATCTCTTCATAACTTTCACTTATATGCACTGTATTTTGAGAAAGCTTGTAAGGAATGACAATGACCATTTTGGCTTGTGCACCTCTTTCGATCGGGTGGGACCATTTTTTTTTAAGTTACTTTTAACTTTTCACTTAAAAGTAATAGTTCGTGTTTTCAGCTTTACACACACACACACACACACATATATATATATTATATATATATATATATATATATATATATATATATATATATATATATATATATATATATATATATATATATATATATATATATATATATATATATATATTATGTGTGTATAAAGTATAAATATATATATAATATAAATATATAAATATATATATATATATATATATATATATATATATATATATATATATATATATATATATATATGACATTAAAAAGGAACAAGTTTTAGTAAGTACTTCAAAAAAGTCATATTTCAAAAGAATTTTCGACACCCGTCGAATATCTCACACACTTCATGGCACGTCATTTTATTCACAGCACAATAGTCAGACAATAGTCATAATGACCTGGTAACCAATTTTACTGAAGGACAATATTAACCTCTTAGCTAAGCCTACATTACTCCTACAAAGACTTCAACCATAAAGTTGTAATACAAGCCGTTCATAAGACAAAACAGTTTTGCCCGATCCTTATAAAGCTTTACATTAACTTGACAAAAAGTAAAGGTAATTACTGTTATTATTTTTGTTGTTGCTTAGCAAATCGTGTCAGTCTAAACTGACAGTCTGCCAAGCAAGTTTCCACTGAATAGAATCCCTTTACACAGAGCCAAGTAAATTAGTAAAACGAATCGTACTAACCATATAAACAAAAACGAGTCGGACATGAATGAAATCAAGGGAGGTTGGGGCTTTCAGGCAACATATCAATTTATCATCAAATCTTGAAGAACTAGTGCGGGGTGAGGATATTTAGGGACGCGGCTTGGTGACATCTGCAAGTTAATTTGGTCATCTTTCAATATGTCCTCTAAATTTAACGCAGATCTTGCTACGTCCCTTCCTAGCTGCCGAAGCATTCCAATTTGTATGAGACAAATGAGTGTCGCTCGCATTCTGCCATTACAATTGTGGCAATGGACTGTACCCATGCCAAGTTTGCCATCCGTTATGCTGTAACCAGTCTGATCCGACGATGGAAATCCAGAACCCAAATCACGTTCGCCTAGAGAATGAAGAACCACTTCCTTATGGAACATACTACCGTGTGTTTACCTTATATGAACAGTTTTGAGAAAGCTTGCGTTTTCCCTAATTAATAAAGGAATTGCTTTTGCTTTCCAGTTAGTATTTATCGGGTAAATAAATTTTCTGGACTATTTAAAAGTTAAGCCAGTCGTCACAAAAAATATCCAAACTCCAACAAACTGTCATACGAAAAGCAGATTTAGCAATACCAATCTCAGTTCGTAAAACTTGAGACCCCAGGGTGAGAAGAATCATAATTATAGCCACCAAGTAATTCTCTCATTGCAAGGACAAAGTGAAAGGAATAAGCATGCATCCCTTCAAGATTCTCCTCTTCTCAAGGCACCCTTTGACGTCAAAATCCTCTTATGGCATCACTATAAAAATAATACGTCAGTATTAAGCGAAAATGTTCAAGCCTCGTGGGATTTATGTTGGGTCCTTAAAATACTAATTTCTAAGGGAGAAAAAAATAACTTTTTAAAGTAACTTCTAACAATGCATTGTGTTCCACGTATGTTGTGAGCAAACGTAGTGTGTGTAACTTGTATTATCATCACAGTATGTCCAACTCCCTACATAGACCTCTATTCACAAAACATGCACTCACTCGAATTTTTTCAACTAAAGGCTCGTCTATTCCAATACATCGTTCATTCCTACTTTCTAGAATCTAGTCTTTCTTCTCTTCCCTCCTGGTTATCGTCTTCAATTCTTTCCCCCTGATTAACCATCTCATCCACCCTTTCGCATACACCAACCTTTTCGCCACTTTCGAGTAACTCCGTGTTTCTCTTCAGTTCACTACATCTGACACGACACATACTTCACTTTTTCCACATTCTCACTTAGGAGACAACACTTCTCTCGTCTTACCATCATATTTACTCCAGAAGTACTGTAGCTATAAAAGCAAAAGCTACCATTATTCCGCCAACTGACTGATTTTCATTATTCCATCTCCTTGTTTCCATTTACCCTCAACCTTACCCCTGCTCGCGTACAGCCTCACATTCACTGCTTGCAAACCATTTCAAAATTCCACCAGTTTCTCTGCTTTACCCCGATTCAGTACAGTATCATGTGCAGAAATTAACTAGCCCACACACCAATCACAACTCATTTTCTTATCCATAAGTATGTACAGCGAGAGTAAATTTAATAGAAGGAACTTGATCATTTAGTTAAGCCAATATGTTATTTACAGAACTGATGTTACATGACTGCATAGGATTTCGTTCAAAATTCACGAACTGGCAACTAACATGCTCCACATTTATCTATTATTTCAATGCGAAAAGACTATTGCATACAATAAGGCCATAATATGTTTCATAGGAGTGAAATATGTCATATATTTCAAAACTGTGAGAAAATTTCACGTGTAGCCAAATTTCGGAAAAAACAGTTACGGAACATTTTCAAAACTTTCGTTCACTCATCGCCGATGCATTTGACAAAAAAAAAAAAAAAAGTTATCAAACCTCAGTTCAGATGTTGAGTACAAAACCGAAAAAATTTCTCATATTAATATTGGTTCCAATGCTACCACAAAATTTGAAATAGTCCTATTTGATTTTTTTTACGCCTCAACACTGAAAAAATGTAAATAAGTAAATACAAAAGTAGGGTGCATCCACTGATATCAACGGGTGAGTAGAGCGTGTGTGAAGCAACCATTAGAGTGGCGGAGCAACTGTTGGTGGAACATAGGTCTACAGTACAATGAGTAACGACAACGAAATTATCTTGAAACCATTTATTTTATATTTGTTTGAGGAATATTTGGGTTTTCTTAAAAATAAAATGGTGTAAGTTATATTTCTTAACCACTTTAAAAATTATGGCTTACTAGCAAATGTTCGCATATGCAATTATTTTTTTTGTTAAAGCCAAGATTTTGTTCCTAGGCCCAGGTGTGTTAGATTTCTTTACTTACTATAATACATCGCACTTAGTATTCACATCTCTATATTGACAATTTCTGGCCAGAGAGCATATGAAGTTATCTACACATTCTTGCACTTTAAGTTATGAATGAATATGAATTAATAAATTATACACCAAAAGCGAGCAGAAGCACTTTTAAGAGAATATTATTTTAAGCCAGTTAAAAAAAAAGTATTCCGTAAGCCTTGATATTAACACTAATAGATGATAGGCATCTTTTCCATATAATAAAAATCATCTTTTATTCTTCAAAGAACATGTAATCTCTACAAATAAATTCCTTAGTAACAGAGATTGCATCTCAAAGGTCTTAGATTATTTTTTTAGGAAATCATTTTGCAACATACATGCAGCTTGAACATAACCTACAACTTCAACACTCAAAGAAAACTTTCAGTAACTCATATTCCTGCATATTCCTATTTTGAAAATGTTATGACTGTTGAGCTTAATAGGTCTATTGTTATAATGCTGCAGAGGTCGACCAGCCCGAGGAGCATGTAAGGGGCGTTGTCATTGACGGCACCGCTAATTTTATCACACCATGCTTTGAGCAAAGCAATGAAAAAAAAAAAGTTCAGATCACACAGGTTACAAATTATACCAAGCATAAAAGGGATCATATTTATGTAACCATAAGGAAAATAGTGCTAGCTGTGAATTCGCACACTTGTCGACATGTAGGACATTCGAAAAGGAAAAAAAAATAAATAAATAAATAAATTAACACTACTTGGCAACGTTACGTCGAGTCTCAGATTCTGGACGATACAAAAAGAAACATGTCACGTCAGATTTGAGCATGGCTGTACCTACACCTGATTCATCTCGAATTTACACATCATTCCACTCAAAGACAAAGATATGACAGTTATAGGGTCAACTCTTAACACCAAACCACCCAGTCTCCTCCATATATTCGAACACATACTAAGCTTCCATTGTGGAAACTTTAATCGCTCAGCTGATCTTTAATACTATACATTCTCATCAACCTCTACATTGCCTTTCTGTGGGTTTTATCGTAAGCCTATTTAGGTCCATTATCCCACATAGGCTTTTTCTCTTCACTTACAAATTTCCCCTATTACTAGCCATTGTCCCTTCAATTTCAAAATTCCCCATATCTATCACACACTTAACGAACAACCCCTCTTCTTTGTCTGAAGCCACCATGTTCTTCCCAATAAATCGTTCAGACATCTGTCTCACTAACTCAATAAAAACCACCCATGCACCGTTGCTGGTATACTTCTATACTGCCAACCAAGTTATAGCCTTGTATTCTTCCAATTCTCTTTCCCGCCTTTACTTTGTACCGTGAAAAAATTATTCCGATCAACCATTTCTTGAGAAACTTTCCCCCTTCTACACATACCTTATAAACCATGGTCAGCCAATCAATTATACCATTACCACTGCAGCCCTTCACTTTTAACCCATCAACTACGGTTGTCTTTCCAATCTTGGACTCTTAATTGCCCTTCTTACCTCGTCAGCAGGAACTCCCACAATCTCTCTAAACCCCTTCCACTCCTCAAACATTCACCTCAGTCTATCTTCTGTATAATAAGTCTTTAAATACTCCCGTCTCTGACCCAGAACTACAAGCAGCATCTCCATTTCCGCCGTTTATTCTCGATTTACATTTGGTGGCCATTATGTCTTCCATTTCTCAGCATTCTCCTCTAGAACAACTTATTGTCTGAAATTTCTGTTCAACTTTTTTCCCGTAGGTTTGACACCTGCCTTCTATATCTCTAACAGTCTTTTTGGCTATCTTAAACATTATCATGTACACTTGTATTCCATTTTCAAGTGTAACTGTACGTTACGTGTCTATTGTCCAGCAATTGCAACAAAAATTTGCTGTAGTCTTGAATCCCTTCATACCATCTTAACACCAAAACTGCTCCGTCCCCATAACCCAATTATGGAATTTTACAAAACTGCTATTTACTCCTTCCATCTTCATGTCTTGAACCTACGCCTATATTCCCCCCTTCTACCTAATCTTTTGGCATTATGTCAGAGCCTGTCTTGGATTCTCACTGCTATGCTTCATTTTCGAAGCTTAAAAAAATCGTTTTGCCTCTGAAAATGCCTGGGCAAGCAGGCAGGACGAAGTATTCGTTAAAAACATTTTACTGTTAAAAATTACCCTGGCCTTATGTTAACTACTCATTAACAGTATTTTTAAATTAAGTCACCTTCCACTAAGGAAGATTCATTTTCTAAAATTACTGTAAGTTGGTGTTATATTTTACAAAGGAAAACTCTACATCACAATCCCGTTGTAACTGGACCAATGCCAAAACAAAGCGAGAGAGAGACTGGTCCTGCTTGTGGTTATACTTGAACCGAATGCAAAGACTTTACTTATCTGCGCCAAAAGGTGAACTAAAACAGTGGCGCCACTGTCTAGTCGGTGGCTACCTTGGCAACTAACTCTCGGACGAGTGTCAAGGTACCTCCATGAGAGGTGGGATTTCTGTTCAAAGCTAACCTACTATCGTAAGTGAAGGCCAGCCACTAACATCTTAGAAAATTCTTGAAACAAGAGCGTTCATTTGTTCTATGGCTTTCACATAGGCAGGTGTATATTCTGTATTCCGTGCTTAAATATATTGTACACTTTTTCGAGCGCTCTTGATTAGGAAAACTTAGTTTTCTCCCACTATTTATTACATACACAAGTCTATTGTCGTCTCCTGGTAAGAAAGAAAAAATGGATTTTTTGATGGTATGTTGTACTGAACTGCCTGCAACAAGTTTCACCTGGTTGATTTGGTTGATAAAACTATAATGTCAAAGTACGCTCCCATTAACAACTCGTTGATTTGACCGACGATATCAAAAGGGCGAATATTCTACTCTGCGACCTCTTAAAATTAACAATGAAGCCAACCTCCATCTCGTTAATCTAGACGGTCACCTTGCACAATTTCAGACCACAATAGTAAGAGATACAGGTAGCTGAGCTTGTAACTTTATAGTTGCATGTTTATCAATATTCAGTATCTGGGTTAAATCAACTGGAGTGGTGTCACGTTCACATTCGTCAGTAATAATGAAATAACAGCACAGTCTAACATATTTCGTAAATGAGAAGGTTAAACGTTCAATTAGGCTAAACCAATCAGTTCTAGTTAGCCATTATAACTACCCTTTCATCGAAAGGGTCGAAGGAGTGATATACAAATATAATACATAAAAGCTTTCGAAATCAGTGTCCAAGGTATTGCATACACAAGCTGGGAGACAAGTCAGTGAATATACACGAATCCTTTTGAGATGCAAGTATCATCTGCATCACAGGCCACATAAATGTTTCAGTCGAATATCAAGAATGGAGCGACAAAAACATCGTCAGACATGAGAATGTATCTCCATATAAGGACTTTCAAGTCTACGTCAAGTTAAAATGGGCAGCCTTCCCGTAGGCAACATTCCCACCTTTACAGAAACTAACATGGACCATAAAAAAATTATTAGGTCCAGTGGCTTCATTTCCAAAACTAAAACCCTTACGTATATGAGTGACATTTCCTAGCTCTCAAAACACGGGAAACGAAAAGGGGTTTGTTTATTATTTTTATTTATTTATTTTTTTTTTTTTGCTTACTTGGTTGGTGTTAAAATAGTTTTCATTTACTCAAATTCCTTCAATAAAACATATTGTAAACAAAATGTAAACTCTTAATCCTCTCAGACGACACTGAATGGGTTCGTAGCCATGCAACTCACTTTGATCAAATAAAAATCGTAAAACACTTTGCTCTGGTGGAGGCAATTTCCTTTTTAGAAAAGTAAGCCATAGTTCAGAAGCTAAGCTAAGGTCTATTTTAAATTAACCTTTCACCATGCGTATGACCTTTACCTCACACTACAGGGTCTGCACTGACCGACAGACAGTGGTAAATTACTAGGCAACACCTAATGGTAAACCGGGGACAAAGAATGTGGTCAATTGCTTAAGTACTAATGGCTTAAAAAAATATACTCGTCAGCATTCAGGGTAATGCTTTCAAGCTTATTTTTTCTAACCATAACTAGTTTATGAAAATGTGTTTCTGGGGTTGACTTCATCAATCCTTTGATGATGAGCATACCTTTTTTGTTGCTGCAGCCTCATGTATGTACAAGGTATGGCTAAACAAAACTTTGTGGAGCATCAAAATTATATTATGCCTCTGGTATTACGGATAAGAATGGCGGGGTAGTTCTGGAGTTTGGTCAATCGTGGATGCATCTCAGGTTAATGTGGAGTCCACTGTGGTGGATAATATACTGGATCTACTTATAATTACAGTCAAGGCCAACACCTTGAGGTTACTGACGACACTGTCTGCTGAGCAGTACAAACATACATCATTGAAAAAAAAAAAAAAAAAAAAAAAAAACATTCCAGATTAACGATCGACCTCTGTATGCATTACAAGTAGACTGCCCAACGTATGGAGAAGCAATTGCTCCCAGTTAAATTGCCATAACTTTGAAGCTGGAAGAGTTAATTTATTAGCAGAAAAATTATAAGATATAATTCGTCTCTGGTGGGACGAAGCTAAAACCTGCACCCGTGAATTCCGCAGCTTCAAAATTCTTCCTTGTCTCGCCTGCATCCGGAAATTATTAACCAACCCTAAGGGCAACACAGCTATTTCACCGTGCTTTTGAGGATACCAAGTCTTCAGTAGTTTTATCTCTTCCTGATACTCTCGCTTCTTCGGCCGTTTCTCACAAGATATGCTTTGTATATCAAAAGAGTCAGACCCACGTAACAGATAGCTGGGGCGGAGATCTAAGGAAGTTTTTTCATAGCAATTAATATCAAAGAAAGGCCTACACAGCGGAAGTGATATTTATGATGATAATAACGCTGCACGTTTCCTTAGCACATACTGTAGCGCATACTAATCTTGGTTGTAGCTATCAATGCTACTCGGATCATTATGGTCACATTGTTGGGCATTCTTGTGAAAACTTTCATAAACGCTTAGGAGTTGCAGCGTGTTTCAATAATTAAAATACATTCAGGGGCTGTTATTGAACCGAAATCTATCTCGTCTGATGTCCATCACTTTCGCCACTAAAATTATGTACTAATGAGTTTTGGCACAGATTTTCAACTTCCAGTTTTTACTGAAATGTTCCCCTAGACAAATTGCTCAAATGAGCAAAACCGATTTCGGCGATTATTCAAGAACAGAATGCTGTTTCAGTGTAGAAATTTTCGCCTTAGGCCGAATGAATACTTCCAAGAAGTTTCACTATATTCGACTACTTCCCTGTACCTATCTATGGCTTCATCTAGCATGGATGCATGAGCAGTGTGAGAAGTTTAACACTTCAACCTCTCTCTTGGTGTAATACAGTTCAATGACATTCTATAATAAGAATCAAAACCAAATATTGGTCTATATGATCCTCTTGATTTATCAGTTGGTTTCACACACATGCCTACTGCCCATGGACAGTACTTTTCTTGTTTATTATTCTTTGCTGGAAATAAAAAAAAAAAAAAAAACAATTCTCTTGAATATCAATGTATGCTATTGGACACTGATAACCAAATGTTCACGAAATTTTCTTAATCAAAAATTATTTTGGCCATGTCAAACTGACAAATTTACAAATCAGACGGTTATTAATTAATTATGCCATACATGCCCTCACTAAAGTTACAAATTTGATATCAAAATAACACCATGCAGATTTTCCTAACTCATTTTTTTTTAAAGGAAGGGAAGAGAAAGAATCAGAATCCATTAAAATAAAACTGACAATGTAGCCACACACAAGTCAGCGCTCTGCAGGATAGGGCAAATAAAGGTTTAGTCAGTGTATTCATAAACAGCGGTATTTCCTTCCTCCACATCAAAAGGCGTGGCAGTTCCAAGGTCTTACATCTGAACACCTGAGTAGTGTAAAGATGGAGAAAACGCTCATTCAGCATGAATGTATCACTTCATCCCATGTGTCTACGTGAATGTATCACTTCATCCCATGTGTACGTGAATGTATCACTTCATCCCATGTGTACGTGAATGTATCACTTCATCCCATGTGTCTACGTGAATGCATTAAGTTTAAAACTACTTATGTTCTTACTTTCAATGCTTTTCCAAAAAATGTTTTTAAGTTATTCTTGAACTGGTTTTTCAATTGCGCAAATAAAAATGACTAACGGTAAACTAGTTTCAAAACGTTTTAGTTATTTCATTTGTAAGTTACGTTATTACAGGCTGGTTCCTGCGCAGAAACCAAACAGCAATCATTGTATGAACACATGTTGCCCACCATGTTATCACCTTTCCAAACTTATGATTGATCAGCATTACCCAATTACTTTTTTTAAACAATTCTTGGTTCTCAATGCTTGCAAGACTCTCACTGCATATGAAATGCTTACTTGTACGGCCTAATGTTCATTGCTTATTAATTTTTCTATACTTTCGATTCGGATAAACTTACAGTGCATGTACGTTTTAGAAAAGATATATATGTATATAATATATACAATACATACATACATACATATATATATATAAAATATATATATATATATATATATATATATATATATATATATATATATATATATATATATATATATATATATATATACAGTATATATGTGTGTGTAGAGCGAGCGAGCGCGAGTGTATCTCTTCGGTCCTATTCTGCCAGTCTTAAAGCAATTTGAATGCAATCTTGAGAACGCATAACCAACCTCTGACCTTCACTAACAGATCACGGGGTTTACAATTGCAATAACACTTCCCTCCAGCACCGTTTCCCGATTAACAACGCATTCTCATTAACAGAAGCAAACAACCTGCTGGCCCGGCACCAACGACAAAACCAGAAAACGCTCGAGAGCGTTCGACAATGTACGGCTCTTGAATGCAGTATGTGCACCTTTGAGTCTGCATCACTCTGAAACAACACTTGCTTTCAAATCATTTTTTGTTATCTGAAAAATTTTAGCAAATGAGAAAATGTAATTGGTCATCAGAACCCAGTAATCCGTTATATAATCGTGCAAAATTTAATGAAATACATAGCCTATGTAATCCTATTTAAAGCAACTCTTCAGTTCGATCAAAACTCAAGGCGACTCAACTCTTTCCTAAAGCAAGAGACTAGACACTCACTCATCAACGTCGACGGGAGTGGGGGGAGGCAAGCACACGAAAACATCCTTGAGGGCCAAAACTGACGCGAGACTACGACCAAAGACCGAAGGTGAGCAAAAGCCTTAGGTCACGGCCCGAGTCCTGCGGGAAGATCATCCCAGACGGCTTGGTAAGGAAGCGAGTAGAGGGAGGCAGGCATCTCTCATCAACAAGCAACTGTGGAGAATTCTTTGCAGGAAAAGACACCTTGCAAGGTGGACTTTTTAGGTACTTTCTTTTTAAGCTTCCTTTAGCGATGTAGCTATCCATTACCATTTAAAAAATTAACTTAAAAAACTGTCTTCTATCATGATTTCTGTAAAGAAGAAAAAGTAAAGTTCAATTACCATTTAGAAGGGGAAAAAAACTTCTATCAAGGTTTCTCTTTTCTCAATACGTCAGCGAATTAAGGCCATTCGTCCGACCCGAGTTGCTTCATATGACTACCACCACAGTACGCAAACTTCTATGAAATGACCTTTTGTCATGCGTTGCCCCAGCGGCGACAAATTCCTTGTGTAGCGTAGGCTATGGCCTTTAAGTATGGCCTTGACCTTGCTCCTCATTGGTTCCATTAACAAAGATACATGCCAAGTGTCAGTCTATCTCGTTTAATTCCAACGTTATTGGGCATACATAATATATACTACTTGAACCACGAGTTTGACTCTGTGATGCACCACTTACAATTTCAGGAATCCCTATCACGCATGGATATGAAAGGTACTGAAGTACAGCGCTGTAATTATAAAAAAAATAAATTAATAAGCGGTCAGACGGACGAACGCACATGAGGGCCTAACAGACAGACTGCCAGGTCAGTTAGAAGATGTCCCAGGAAGGTAAACCACAGGCAAATTATATATATATATATATATATATATATATATATATATATATATATATATATATATATATATATATATATATATATATATATATATATATATATATATTATATATATATATATATATATATATATATATATATATATATATATATATATATATATATATATATATATATATATATATATATATATATATATTATATATATATATATATATATATATATATATATATATATATATATATATATATTACATAAAACAGTATCAAAATTACGATTACACGATTAGACCATCATATGGGAAGCAGATACAAACTATATCTTCTCAAGTACCCACCAATGCATGATCTAAATAAATAATTACCCTTACATTTTATGAAAAAGGGGGGTTGGGGAGACGTAAAACAATGCAAGATGCCAGTTAAGCGCGAGGTTACTTGTAGCCCAGCGTCTGTAACCCTGAACATTTTTCATTTACTTCCCTTTAGAAATTTTCTAGCGTCTGTAACCTTAACATAATTGCTTCTCAGAAACTTCCTCTAATTTAGAAAGTTTTGTTTGGTAAATACTAATTCCAGTAACCGATCAAGTAAGATAATACGAGATTCAGAACCAGTCAAGACCTACCGAGCCTGGAATCTAAATGTAGAGACAAGAATTGGAAATTAATATGAAAAACTGTACCTAGCCATGTGTCTGCTGAATCGTCCAGACACACCAGAGCGTGGCATTTCGATGAAAGCATCAGTGATGTTCGTGGCAAAAGCTTCTGGTCCCATAAAACGTAATTTCAGTCTACGTGAAGTTCCATCACAACCACCCAATTTTTTTTGTTTACTTCATCCTTTGATGTAGCGACGCGAGTCTTTAACCCACGCCCAGAATAACAGAACAAAAAGGCACATAGAAATGTTTCATTATGATCCATGCTTTACATCGTAAAGGCTCGAGTGGATATCACTTTTTCAGTTTTTAAAAATTTGAAGCTGCTCTTAAGTAATAATTGACAATGTTTATTAAGATGGAAAATGAAAAGTAATTAAAGTGGTCGAAAATGTATCTATTTGGCTACGCAGTAAAGTGTAACTAAACATGTTGCCGGAAACGGTTTGATCCTTTTCCTCCCTACAAAAAAAAGGCACTTAAATATCGTGGTTTCTAAACAAGACAGTCGCCATTAGCCTTACGCAAAGAAATTCTTCTATAATGACGTCACTGATCAGGTTAGTTGCGGGAAAAACCCTGACACAGGTCTGCTACGGATGGCAGTAAAATTACAAGAGCCCGAGAGAAAAATATATCAGGTGTCCACTTTATTACACCTGTCTGTAACAACTACTGAAAAACGTGGCATCACTTTCATCACCTTGGTTTGAAAAATGGTTAGACTACTACTATGAAGACGGGGCATTAGAAAGCATACAAACGCCTGCATTAAGAGGCAACTGTGCGTCAAGAGTTGTACCTGATTGTATTTTGAAATTCTAACCACACCGAGCTCGATTGCCCCACACCAACCAACACCACCTTGGCAAACAACCAAGTCATGAGAAGGGAAGGGACCAGCGAGATTTAAGTAATGGAATATTCAGTGTATATTGTTATATATACATTACTCCATTCTGTCAATGTAGTTCCACATGTCATCACGATAACTATTTAATGCTATCAAGACAAAGTACTCAAATACGCCTCAACAACTGACGTCACGGTATATAGATAGCTGTGAGGAAAGACTGAATTGCAAAGTTTATATCTCAGGGTGGCTGCATTTTGTGTATCTTCTCTATTGCGTTCTTCCACTGGAATGTATATAAAATATAATGCATTTGGCATGCGTCTGGAGTATTCGTTTTCCCCGCTTGTTCTCCTTCAAGCTAGACAAGACAACTTTGCAAACACCGCATACAAAAGTGAATTAAAAATCTATACAGTTAATTTACGCAAACATTTGTCCAAACAAATATTCAAATTTATGCAACATGTACACATGCTTAGATGTGTTATGCTAGTTATGTGTATTTAAAAAAAATATTGTTCAAAATGAGCCAAGGACGTCTGGCAGTAACACACTTGGCAAGCCACAAAGTAACCCCAGAAATTTGTTGCTTGGGAACTCGCGTTAAATAATAACATAGGAAAAAAAGTGGATTCTCTCAGAGGGATCGGGGCGGGGATAAGCAAGGAGATAATCTGCATCGTGGGAGGCTTTCTATTTCCGCAAATGAAAAATGAAGCTTTGTAATCACCAACAGCGCGCACTTCAAATGACATAGCACTGCCACTACAAGCACTTAATGCTCGGATACTACTGAACACAACACTATCACCAGATTTTTCTCTCATTTCAGAATACAAACATTTCACGCTATTTCAATTAAAACCATATCTACTAAAGCGTCCCGTCTAGCGATCTACACTCCACTCAAGAGACTTAGTACAAACGCGACGTCGAATGAGAATCTGACGAAGAAATCAATGAAGTCAAGGCCCCTCTCTCCAGTAACCCCCCACCACCTCGCCTACCGGCCACAATTGAACTTTCCAGCATTTAATTTAATAGCACCTGGTACATTTGAAAATCGTTACTGGCCAGGCAACTGGGAACGCAAGCTAAGATTGATGGAAAGCAGTTATAATGTACGTCATACGACCAGTTCCGATAAGTAAAGATTTCCCCATAGCATTTTCTTTTTTTGTTGCGTGTGATCTCAATGATACACTGATTATAACCAACATTTGTAAAAGATCTGAGTTAAGTATTTTATAGTACTGGATTATTTAATATGAAGCCGACAGTTATGTACCATGGCTTGTCATTAAGACATTCCCCGATAAAAGAAATTGCACGTTCGTGCGTTTTATTTTATTATTTATTTACTTTTGTGGCTTTACCTACGTATTATTAACGGCTGATTATACGTGAAGGTTGTGTGTTTACTACCCACATTCATGAACATCCCTGGACCTACTAAATGTATTTTGCAACTAGGACTAATGAAGTATGACAAAAGAAAAAACCTCTCCCTACGCTTCCCAACTTGAGCTCACCTGCGTGGCTGGCTGAAGTGGACAAGGTTCCGTCTACTCCCCAAACTCGAATACTCGCACACCTGAATAGACAACAACAGGTCCCAGCGACCATTCCTCTCCCATCCCATCCCATCCACACCACCGCCCCCATCTGCATCCCAACCCCTCCTCAAATGGTAGATCCTCCCGCCATCCCATCTTATGACCGTCCTTGATCACCAACCGATAATTGCTCTCTTCCCCGAAATTTTTAACCTTTCCATTAAGACCGAGTTCGATCGTTCCTTGCTTTTATGTGAATAGCAAAAATAAACAAGTTTGTCTAAGGAAGACGAAATGTTACGAGGTTATAGAATCATTTCTTATTCCCCCTTTTCTACGTCACTCTCATTGTCCCATCTTCCTTCATTCCGTCTTGAAATTCTTTCCGTAGTATTTTCCTCGTGCTATTTAGGCCACGTCTTCTTCCTTCATTCTTTACCACGTTTTAACCAGGTCCGTCCCACTGCCTTTATAACACAAACGCGAGCGCGCGCGCCATTGATAGCTTTACGGAATTCCATACCAGTGCTGAATTTCGGTCAACTTAACCCCACCTGCTCCTCTCATCCTATCCTTATCATAATGGGTTTCAACCCCACACGGTCAAAAGATTCCACACAAGATCAGTATCACCCAATTTTTGTTTTCTTTTTCAGTTTAGACCCGAACCTTCAAGTTATTTACCAGTAACATTCCAGTTTCACCCATATACTCATTTTCACGAACTGAAGTGCAATACTGCCTTAACTTTTATTTGATAAACTAGCACGGAACATGTGTATTTGTTCGACTGTCCAAACTCGTTCGATAATATTAGGTAAAATATTCACTGCGCTTAAATATATAAAAAGGCACATAGCAGAAGGCTGTTCCTTATGAAAAAAAAAAAATAGACCCAAGTCTTTCCACAAAAACTTATCGTAAGCCTCTGAGATAATAAGCTTTGAAAACAAATTTATATATATATATATATATATATATATATATATATATATATATATATATATATATATATATATATATATGAGTATGTATATATGTGTGTGTGTCACGGTTACAATAAGAAAACGCAAATGAATGACATTCGTTTAAATGCCCAACCTTTTTTTCCAGCATTCCGACAATAATACTTGAAAAAAATAGCATGACTGACAACTCTCAGGGTGGGAGTGGGGGGGTATCAGACAGGAGCTAGATGCTGGCTTACCAGGTAGAAAGGAAGGAGCGGAGACTGACAGGCGGGTCACAACCAAACTGCCTTAGGCCACAGTTGCCCTTACTGCCATTCCACCCATGCCTAAGGCTGTTTGCTACTCAAGGTTTTGAGAGTACGATGCTACTACTATGAAGGTAATATAAAATTTCATCAAGACGTTTGTCATGCAGAATTTTTAATTAAACCGAATACCACCGCGGCAATGAAGCAAATTAATGTTTGTTAGCATACCTGAAATTTCCTTATCGAATTATTGCAACACCTAAGTGTAAGACAAATAACACCTGGAGCTGGGAAATTTACATGATACTAACCAGGGCAATCCACATCTTTTAAATAATTTATACCTTCGTATTAACAACTGGTATCAACGTATATACAGCTATACACTAATCTTCAGTTTTTCCCTATCAGCACTTCTCAAGTTTTCAAAGAGCACTAAGGCAAATCAATTCCCTTACATACGGAATGCCCATTTGGGACTTCAAGATACATCAAAATTTTACAAACCAGATAGGAGGGGCAAGTCGTGATATACAGTAGTGTACGCTTTCATTAAACATTTGTTTTCAAAATCGAAACTTCATGGACTAATTTTTAAGCTCAACCCCTCTACGCTCACTCGGCACGTTCGTCCTTCACCTTTTGGAAACGTTTCCACCTAAACTGGATTTCTTGGGCAAATTTACGCCATTCAGCAAATCGAAACGGACTTGTTCCTTTTTAAATGCACCATAATGCAAGCTGAAGTCACCTGACGAATATATTAAAATTCTGCCAACATCTTATTTCAAGACACGACAAAGCAAGTGTCAGTGAATAACCCAATAAGAAGCAAGTCATAACACATTTAAACCGAATCTTACTTGGAAAAAGTACCCCATGCAGTAAAGAAATAAGGTCAGGAAGTGGGATAATTGTAGTCTGCGACTACGCTTTTGTCCTTGGCTTAAAAATTAACGAAATGCTAAATGACTTTTAGGCACTAAGAAATTTGACATTAAATATTAAAACAGACGTGTAATAGCACTCTACTCGAATGATGAAATAATGAGTAATAAAACAGTCGACGATACGTTGATCGCAACTGGTACCATTACTGTGGACGGAAATTCGACCTGACTACACACACCACCTGCCCCAACAAACAGTGTTGGAATCTCACAAAACTTAGAAGATTTTGACAACCATTCCGCAATTTCGACTAGGAATTTAGAATAAAAAGCATCCAAATTATATTCCTGAACCAGTCAAGACCATCACCTAATTCAAACAAAATTTTTTCCTCGAAGCACACCTGCCAGGAAGTTACACAGGAAATGACTCCGGGGAGGATACTTCTTAACTGTTCGAACGAAATATGCCCTTCGCCTCAACGTAGAAAGACTCGCACAACGAAAACTTATATCATTGTTTCACTAAAACCTGATCCCCCACCCATGCGGTATGTGGGTATTTAAGACAAGCCAACTCACTCAGGGTCAATATTTTTGGCGGCTCTACAAAATGACTTAGGGACTATCAACACTCTTGACAGTTCTTGACACGCATGGGGAGAAGGCCACAAACATGCCACCTCTAATACTCAGTCATAATTAGGAAGCTTACCGAACTGTCCAGAATGGCGGTATTATTTCACAGCCCACAAACGCACAAGAAAAGCTATCGCTGAACCGAACCGGCTACGTCTGGCCCGTACGCTGTACAGACTAACACAATCCCTCGAAAGCTTCAGTCTTCACTTGCTGTTTAAACCTCCCGCGAGCCCCCATTTCGTGACGTCATTTCTCTGATACTTCGTTCTAATAACATCTTATATTTCGCCGGTGTTTAACAGTGCTAAGCAGTTGAAATTAAACATTTTGTTCATAAAGCAGTCCTAATAGGGTTGTATAATTACCCTAGAAGTATGCCCATTCAAAGATAAACGAAAACAAAAAAGATCTACTTTATGGCAGTACTACTAATGACGTCATATCAACACAACCTGGATGGCGCCCCTCCCCCTTCTGCTATTGGTTGAACGTGGTGGTGTGATCCTGCACCCGGAGGAAAACACTCCCACATGGAGAGAGGAAGTGGTTCAGGATTCTACCGACTCAAGTTTTTTCTTTTTTTCATTATTATTTTGTATACGCATCAGTGGATCAAGTCTGCAAGCCTCAAAGTTTGGCTTGGCATATCTTGCTTTATTTATTACACCCAACAAAAATGCCGGTACCTGATACTGCATGGCCAAAAAGATAGAATATGTTTACGTTCAACTTTAGTTTGTTTTCCTCCACCATGAAATCGCGTGAGCGATCATACGATGCGCGAGACGAAGCGTCTGACGAGAGCTGGTAGTGAATCAGTAATCAATGTGACGTATAGTTACATTGGTTGCATCATTTTGAAGTCGAGAAATGCTGCTGCAATATAGGATAGTGATTACACTCCTGTTTAAACGCTAAAGTCATCAACACAACAGGAAAGTCTCCTAAATTTACAGCAAATAGTATATGCAATCATATAAGCATTTATTATTTATATTATGAATATTAGTTGTCAAGTAAATCCTGCCAAATCCCAAAGTTAAAATTACAGCAAATAGTATATGCAATCATATAAGTATTTATTATTTATATTATGAATATTAGTTATCAAGTAAATCCTGCCAAATCCCAAAGTTCCTAAAGGCAAAACTATCAGATATCATTAAATAATTTCAAACTATTTCATTCGCTCTTTATTCCTTAGACGAGCTACGTTAGTATAAATGTAATTAATAAGTAATTATGAACAATAGTTGATTTGCACCACGCTGCTAAACGAATTCGAAGTAAGCAAAAGACTTGGTAACGATAGAAATGGTAATAATTTCCGAACAACAATACTCAACAGGGGAAACTGGCAATAACGACAACTTGCAAGTGCTGCTAATTGTATTATCACTGTTAAAGGAAATGACATCGATAGTATTCCTACTGTAAAAATAAAAAGTTCTAGAAGGGCGTGAATCACGGGCGAACGTAGGAAATTTTGTTCCACTCGTCCCCGGCGTCAGGAAGCGGTCGTGACGTCTCAGTAGGACCACCAGAGCCAAAGTGATGAGTCACATTCCTGTCAATGCTATACCACCGAGAACTGGCGTGCTTGCTGTCCCAGGCTCGTGTGGTACTTTCGTTTTAGTCCTGCGGGAGAAAGCGCCGGTGAATTTGGGAATGAGGTCAGGTACACGCAGGATCCAGATTTCTGGATCCTGGGTATACGCACATAGTACGTCACTTAATTCAGTTTAAAGTACATAACGAAATCAGAATACTGGTGAAGAAATTAATGTTTTTCTTGGCAGCAACTTACAGACAAAAAAAAAAAAAAAATGCTGTCTGCTCTTGCGGTCGGATATTGTTATATTAGACCATTTCAATTTAAGAAACATTTCCTACTAGCTAACATCGTATCTATGGTGCCATGTACCCCTATTAATTAGTGCCCCCATGTACCCGGCGACCTCTCGCCCTCACCCCCCGTGCCTCATGCCTACCAGGCAAGCCACATAGAGGAAGAATACTGTAGGTGAACCGCCTCTGCTGATAATTTTCTGTTAGAATAATGACAGAAAATGATATCTGGTTCAGAGTTGTGCTAGCCAAAATGTGCCCAGGAAGCGATAGACCGTGTAGGCGTCACATGGCTTTTGCACCTGGCTGTGGTGGACATTTATCCACGCGGGGCGAGGAATACAAATTAGAAATATTGTGTAACCAGATTTGCCAAGTAATACAACAGTAAAACAATTAAACTGTTTTGAATTTGTAAAATGTTAACCACAAATTCTCATATACGTACCATCTCTAATACTTTTGTACCAGTTCTGTAGAAAGGTATCTATCCAGCTTATATTGCTCTTTTCCGTAAGTCCATTTTGCAACACAGGAATTCGTTAAGCACTTTTACTAATTACACACCATAATACAAAAATAAAAGTTTCCTGTGTATTATGGTAGTGATAATCTATGTAAGCTGGGTCGTCAAATAACACCCACTCAAGAAATGTTGAAAGTGGATTTTATTCAGTATAAAAGTAACTACTTCGTAACACATTGTCTGTGATACCTTAAGTAAGTCATTATGAACTATTCTTCCCACAACAATTGTTCAGGTAAAAAGGACCTTATACGGACCTTCGAAGGAAGAGAGTAAATTTTCTTCTACTTTCTTACTCATAATCATTTTTATTTCTCCTCTTACTCCACTTCCCTCTTTTTATCATTTTCCTTGCTTTCTGCTTTTCAGTTTTTTTCTTTTTACCTTGCTGTTCCCTCTTTCCAATTTATTTCTCCTCTTTTCCTTTCTCCAGTTCATTCCATATCTTCATCCTTCTTTTTCTAGGCATATCCTTCTCTCCCATCCACATCTTCTCCTATTTTCCCTTATCCTCTCTCTCTCTCTTCATCTGCCTTATTAGTTTCTCCTCATGCTACTTCCTCCTTGCTCCTCTACATTCAACTTCCTTTTTGCTCCTTGGTGTTCTCTTCTTTCTCCTCCCTCCTTCCTTCCATCTACTCTTCCTGTTGTTCCTTCTCCTCCTTTTTTCTGCTTCTGTAACGAAATAAATTTCGATTCATCTCTACAAAATACCCTAATTAGCTCTGAGGAAGAATTCTTATATCTTCAACTGTTTATCTTTGGTTAACACGGCAATGCACCAAAATTGAATGCTGCGTTTTCTCATGAAGGTACTCAGTAATGCCAGAATAATATATTAATGAATAAAATTCACGAACGAGGAGCCTAATAATCTGTATGGGAAATTTTGCGAGTGAGACAGAGCCCCCTGCAAACTAAAGTGGCCCCCCACCCATTGTATACAACCCTAGCGGCGCCACTGGTGCAAAAAGTTGAATAGGCTAAAAAAAGCTCTTCACAAAGGTATCTGACCATTATTTTCCCCTCTTGTGAATTATGGGAAAAAAATGAAGCAGGCCTCCGTATTCCGTCAAATGAACGGAATTCAAAGCGAATGGAAAATAGGTCAGTTTCATATGAAATTAGGATTTGCGTACATTTTTGCTCGTTCCGCCGCTGATGATGATACTGTGCCACGGCCTTGCAGCCTCCAGAACAATAAGAACTTGGAAATGAATGGGTTGCGTTTATCCACTTTTCTTTTGAGGATAGAAAGATATGGCGAAACCTTAAAAAACAATAAAAATAAAATTGAATGTCAAACTACTATAACTTCAATATATATCCATATATATATATATATATATATGTGTGTGTGTGTGTGTGTGTGTGTGTGCGTGTATGTATGTATGTATGTATATGTACAGGTATACATATATTGCAACTTCATCCCGAAAAGATTTACTGCGAACAAGAATCTTAATGCCCTCTCATCCACGGCTACAAACCTCCAAAAACAAAAGTATTGGTCCCATGATCTCCCCACTGACTATGGCCCAATACGACAAATCTGCCAGCAGGTACCCTAAATCTCTTTGCCTCACACGGGAATCAGCCCTCAGACCTCTCCTTGAAGAGACAAGTGTTGTGACCGCTTGCTGACTACCAACAAGCAGTTTCCTCCTCACGGGAAATGGCACCAGGAAAATCAGAAGAAAACCCACAGCCCGTTCGTCCTTTCAATGGTGAATTTAAGGTCACACCCCGGGCCAGAAAACTTGTAAAAAAAAAAATTATGCAATCACGTGCCTTCTCAATATAATCTACCATTCATTAAGTGCTGATGGATTTCCACTACAGCAGTGAGTGGAATGCCTTGGTCGCACAGACGGTAATCTTTCCAGGCCCATTAAATCCTATAAAAAGTATCCTAGGTGGCGCCTGCAGATAAGACTGAACAGTGTATCTAAATAATAAAACACACTGAATAATTTTTTGTGAGCGTAATAATGAAATTTTGCAGTGATGAACTCCATCATTCAGCCCAGGACCGCCTTCCTCACCATTAACCCCTGTAGAAGTATGTAGACTGACTTACCATCGCCCCAGCTTCGGAATGGTACCTAATCTACCTGGGACCAGAACTTGCCACTTTGTACCTTTCATATGTTGCCGTCGTTTCTGATGGTAAGTTCACTCTATTTAAATAAGGAATATAAATCATACGTCGAATTTTGACCATTGTGAGGTGCTGGAAGAAAGGTCATATTGTGCCATTTTGTCATACAAAGGAGAGCTATTCCACCAGATAGATTGTATAATATTAGGATCACCTCTCAGACTCGTAATTGCTGACATGTACCTGTATATGTGCAAGAAAGAGCCCTTTCTGAGAATTCTAAACCTGCCATTATGCCAAGTATACTGGTGATCAATTCATCAGCACCAGAAATGAAAATGAACTGTTGTAGGTCTCATTTCACAAATGTATGCTGATCAAGTCTCCCCCCACTTTATATCCCTGTGCAAGAAGAACGCCATTTTCTCACTTCAGTGCACTGCAAACCTGCAAATATTGAAGATTCCTGGATGCTCAGAGGGAATGCAGAGCGGCCGGCAAATCATCAGTCATCTCCGTCGTGATGAAAGGTCATTTACCTACTGCAATACCTGTAAAGTCACCAACAAAGAACAAGGGAGAACCTGACAGCTATTAAAGAATAATACATATTAAGACAACTTGATAGAAGACTGAATCTGAAGGAAATGGAAAAAGTCACTACCCCAAGCACCACAAATCTTGAGATCCCAGAAGAAACTATCAAAATACACGAGCAAATAGTAAACAGAATTTTTGCCAGAGAGGCACTTATAATCTCCAGCCATCTAAACCTTATATTAACCTTAATGATGAGAAACATCACGGTTCCTCGCAAGGAGAAAGGACAGATGACCAACTTAGTGTATAAATTTGCAGGTTCAGTAGAGAATTATGAAACCCCTCAAACCTACATATGTCGGTCACACCACCACAAATCTCTGAAGATATGCGCAATATCACAGAAACCGTGCTGCAATATTCCAACACTTCCCCGAAAATCACGACCGGTGACATGCTTTGAATCTGATTGAAAGGACCAAAAATATGAAAACTGACTTGACGATTAACTGGGACAGTATAGCAGAGGATGCGTGGATCACTGTACACAGTCAGCAAATAACATACAAATTCAGTCCGGTTGTATTCTATCTTCGATAATAAGATTTATGAATTTTAAACGCATAGTAGCAACAGGGGGAGAGAGGGGGGGAGGTCATGTTGGTCGATAACAGCTGCAAAGAGGGATAACGAAACTCAAAAATTTCAATAATAATAAATGGAGCATATAAAATAATACCAGATATACAACTATAGCTTCCAGTCGGATACTATGGAGAGACACACACGCACAAACACACTTGAACCTTGAACAGTCTGGCTCACTTCCCTGCCCCACCCATCAATCACTGGCCAAGTCTTAGATTAACCACTTTTTTTTTTGCAGATTCTGTTAGAAAATAAACCTGAACATTTTTTTCACATTACATTCAGTCCAAAGCTGTGTATTAGCTGAAACATCGATAGCGCTTAAGTTTTTCCAACCGACGATAACAAATTAAGAAAGGAATTTTACGGGAAAATATAAAAAAGCTAATCACAAAATAATTAATGCTGAAAACAGACTTAATCAAAATCCTTATTCTTGGAAGATTATATCTTCACAGCAGTAATTATCGTGGTCTGGTATATATAAACCAGGTATTAGCCTTGAGGGATTGTCTCCGTAATATATTAAAAATCGATAAACGATTGATATAATAAAGGAGAATAGGATACAATATACAACAATGTAATGAACTATTTTCACACAAGAGGACTTGCAAGAGTGGTAGTGGAGTTTATCTCTGACCGTTCCATTTTTTCATCCAAAAATGGCGAATATATAGTGAACTTCGCATTTACAGTTGCTTCCTTTTTCCGGCCTTGGGTTAGCCTCTCTCACCACTGACCCCAGTGTAAGTAAGCCCAATGAAACACCTTGGTCCAAACATTCCGGATTGTCAGTAACGCCCCTGGGGTGTGGGACTGCCAGTCTAGACACGCTTACATGCAGTCACTTGATAGCGTCGGCGCCATAGTCTTAAAGGTGGATAGATATGATGAACCTTTGAGCATCTCTGATAAGGCACTGAAGGAGAGGCTCTTGTCCTGTACTACAGAAGTGGCCTTATTGTCATGCAGAGGAGAGTCATCCCACCAGATAGATGGTTGTCATGGGATCTCCTCTCAGACTCCTACTTGCTAACATGCACATGGCCACAGCGGAGGATAGAGTCTTTTTCTAGCATTCCAGACCTACAATTATTGCAAGGTACTCTTCACCATGGAGTTGTTGGGAGAGCATCTCCTAGCCATTTCCATCCCCCTTTCATCACCATCTCATTTGCCTATGGAACTTCTGTACATGCCTTAATGATATCCGTTCGTGCATGCTTTGTCCTCACTCTTTGCATTTCGCATAGATTTATTTTGAATTCCATGTTTCCAGATGTATGAAGCATTCTGTTAAGCAAGATTTATATATCGTGGGGAGTTCTGCTGATTAAAACAGCATCTTCTGCATGCTCTAAGACTCGACTTTCTATCGTTACTCCATTCTAGACCTTTTCTTGCATCTCCGACCACTGATTTTTCTGTAAAAGATCTATGGAAGGACAAACATCAAAAGCGAAATAACGTTTCCTTGTAGCACGCCACTATTTATTGCAAATTGCTTCACAAAGCCCCATTAACATTTACTTTCTTCATGGATAATATCATTTAGCTTTACATATATAAAGGGAATGCCGTAGTGACGTAAGTTCTTCCACACGTCATGATATTGGTCGGCGGACGCTGTCACATGCCTTGTGATCATCAAAAGCCATCAGAAGGGAATTTTAAAATTCCATATTTCTTTCAAACGCGTATTTGAGCTATTAACTCCTACCTTTTCTAAACAGGCTTGTTAATCTCTCAGCATTCTGACATTTTCTTTCTCCAGTCCACAAAGAATAGACATACTGAATATATTCATTGCAACCGACGCAAGTGCAATGAATATATTCAACAGAGTAGTTCGGTTAGTATACAAGGTGTCATTTCATTATCAGTTAAAACCCTCTATATATATATATATATATATATATATATATATATATATATATATATATATATATATATGTATGTATATATATACTTTGGGGAATCCTTTAGCTATAGACCCATCCGAAGTGCAAAAACTCTTCATTTAAAGAGATATCTCGAACTGGAGAGCACGTCCGTGTCGTTCAGATTTTGTTAAGTCATGATTATATAAAATCCTATTAGAGAGCGCGAAAGCTTCTTAGAAATAAATATTATTGGTAGCTTTGGCAGGTGACGTTTTGCGTTTTTTTTTTTTTTTTTTTCAGTACATACGTTTAGAATAAACATGAATTTTATGCAGTCACCTTGCACAGACCGAAGTGCTTGTTTTCTTGTACTTCTAAGTTACTGATCATCTTAATTGTTGAATGAAAATCATGCTGCTTATATTTTCCTGTTAAAGTTCTCTCTCTCTCTCTCTCTCTCTCTCTCTCTCTCTCTCTCTCTCTCTCTCTCTCTCTCTCTCTCTGTTTATATATATATATATATATATATATATATATATATATATATATATATATATATATATATATATATATATATATATCACAAATATTAAGCCACAATTGCCGTTTAAAATCCAGTTCACAATACCTTAGGGGATAACTTACACCCAAGGGAATTATAATTGATGGCCTTGTTGTCTATGTCTCTGTCTTTTGTTGCTTCTTAAACAGGCATCATCATTTCTAATCCTGCCGGGAACGAAACACTTATCAATTATAATTCCCCTTGGGTGAACGTTATATAAGGTATGGTAAATTTAATATGAAACGGTATTAGTGGCTTAATATTTATGAATATATAAAAGTCACGAGTGTTTGTGACAAAAGTACACACACACACACACACACACACACACACACACACACACACACACACACATATATATATATATATATATATATATATATATATATATATATATATATATATATATATATATATATATATATATAATTCGTGTGGAGTGGCATAGTTGTTATATGCAACACGTATGCTGATGGACAATTAAAATTGCTCTTCTTGCACATATTTATGTCCCGACGTTTCGTAAGGAAATAAAAATGTACAAGAAGAGCAATTCTTAATTGTCCATCAGCATATATATATTGTATATATATATATATATATATATATATATATATATATATATATATATATATATATATATATATATATATATATATATATATATATACTATATATATATATATATATATATATATATATATATATATATATATATATATATATATATATTCATTCCTACTTCAAGCCGTCTACCTTAACAAAATGACAAATATCAGTGTACGCCCTCTCGTTTCCTTGTTATGCAGTGGCCCTTTCAGTAATTTTTATGCACCTGTATTTTCTCGTCTGCATTTTTTTCGAACACAGTATTCTCCGAATCTTCTTACTCCTAGTTGATAAATTTCTTTACCCTGCACCATCATCACCTGCCAAAATAGAGTTGTTTTCATAAGGATCTGTTCGTTATACTTGCGTAGTATAGCTATGCAATGATCATAACTGAATTCTTGCAGAAGGTTTTCAAAACGGAATCAATAGTCATTTAATTGCCTCTTATTATAATGTGACTCAAACAACACAACAATTGGGATAATATCTCTCTCTCTCTCTCTCTCTCTCTCTCTCTCTCTCTCTCTCTCTCTCTCTCTCTGATTAGTAGTCTTTGAACAATCAACTTAAGGATTAGTAGTGCTGAAATATATATATATATATATATATATATATATATATATATATATATATATATATATATATATATATATATATATATATATATATATATATATATATATATATATATATATCTATATATATATATATATATATATATATATATATATTATGTGTGTTTGTGTGCGTGTATCAATTTGTTTTCCATTTTTCTTTATCCAATATCTTTTTCTTTCGTAACCATTAGGCTACTCTAGCTTTATCCATTCATATTCTACCGCTGATTTTAAGCTGATATTTTTTTCCCCCTTTTAAAGTGGTTAGCTTCAATGGTTATAACCAATAATATCCAATTTTAGCCGAGGAATTAGGCTCCCAGTCCCGGTACTGCATCCGAAGCTACTTACCGTTGCTATTCGAATGATGATAAAATTTCTGTCACATTATTGAATGCCATCTATTGAATTATTAGCTTTCTTATCTTATTTCATTTCCCTCGCTTCATTCACCCTTCGTTCATTCAACTTAAATTTGGCGTCAGAAGGCGTCAAAAACCCAGTATTACTTTTCGGCTCGTAAATTTTAACTGGAAAATATCAAATAAATGCTCTTCGAAATGTCAGGACGAATGTCAAAGTCATTCATAAGATGGAACAAATTTCATTAGCTGGTAAGATTAAGCCTCATAAGAGATAATTGTGATGGTTGAATGTGAAGCAAAATTGAGTCTGGATCGATGAAGTTCACTTCTGATGTTCCCACCCTCTCTCTCTCTCTCTCTCTCTCTCTCTCTCTCTCTCTCTCTCTCTCTCTCTCTCTCTCTTAACAAAGTGAGTGATAGATTTGAGCCAGACTGTCCAGTCATGGTGGTACAGTCGTTGGTTCTGAGTGTCCTGAACTGCTTGCGGGTCTCATTGGAAAGGGGTCAGAAAAATACAAAATTTCCTCGCAAAGGTCGCCGTTGGAGGTGCCCGAAAGCGTGACCATGTTACTCCAATATTTAAAAAATTGAATTGGCTACGAATGGAGCAGAAGTATTTTTATGATATATGCTTCTTAATTTACAAAATTATAAATAAACGTCTGCCAGAATGGCTATTTCTCCTACCAACGGTAGGGCAGGATAGCATGGAGAACATTAACACGAGGCATCAAGATCATCAAGATCTCTTACCTGTCCCGAGGACTTTCACCGACACGGGAGTGAAAGAGGCGTCTAGATGTAATTGGTCCCATATTTTGGAATCGTCTACCCGCAGATATAAAGAGGCGCGAAACCATATCTTTTAAATCTCATTTGATTGCACATTTACTCCAAAAATGAGTAACCCGTCATCTTTTAACCTTTTGTTCTCATAATTGTCACGGGTTGTAGTAATATCCTTTTTTATACCGAGCAAAAGTTGTGAAATTGTATCTGTGGTCGTAAACTCTGTTTACGCGTTCTTTTAATAGAACGCGTTGATTGTTTTTAAGGATCATATTCCTTTTATGGCTACATCATTATACATCGTTGACTTTACCATATTTCTATTGCATAGAGTCGAAAATTTTATTGTCTTTCTGTTTTTACCGATATTAGAGATATTGTATTGCAATATACCTCCTGTATACTAGATATAAGTACTGTGATAATGAACATTGCTTATTGTGTAGAAAGTGGTTATAAAACTATGAATGGACTTATGTTACCCAAGAATGAGTAATGAAATGTATGTAATAGCCATTTTTAATGGAATAAAAAATTTTGACTCTCTCTCTCTCTCTCTCTCTCTCTCTCTCTCTCTCTCTCTCTCTCTCTCTCTCTCTCTGTAGTTCAGCACACCCTCAGCGCAGCCTGTTAACATCGAGTTAATGATACACAGAGCAATTATCCAAATTAATGAAATTATCCGTAGACAAGATAAAATGGTGTCTAACAAAATAAATATTTGTTTACCAATGCGAAGACCGACAGGATGTTGCCAACGCTATCAAATGTATGAACATAAGGTAATGAAACAAACTTCAAACTTGTTAACTTAAGCTTGCAAATTAAAAGTAGCTTTTCCGCGACACCAAGTTATGCACGTAAAATCTAAAATGCAAAACTGGCAGCCATTGTACCATGCTGATGACAGTCAAGCAAGGGTGGCAGTACGGTACGGTATGGTACGGAATTACGGTACGGTATGGTATTTTTCCACCTGCAAGAACGGTACGAAATTACAGTACTATATTACTTTTTAAGTACGGTATGGTACGAAATTACGTTATTTTTTCCGTACCTTTTCCGTACTTATTCCGTACTTATTTATTCCAGTGTGATTGCCTACATCCCGGATAAACCAGATGACAAATATTGACTTTTTGATGATAGGGTAACCTAATTTTTTCCCTGACGAATGTTTTAAGATGCAACCTTATCTTTCCAGGAAATTCAAATTTCAAGGAAATTCAAAGGAACTCGACAGATTTTAAGGAAATTGGCATTCAAATTTGATTATTGGGAAAGATCATATTTAATATAGCTAAAAAGATTAAATACAATACACTGAGTCTGAGAGAGAATAATGAGAAACATGCCTACATGGCTACATTAATACACCACAATGTCAGTGGCATAGTGAGACGCACTGGCGTCTGTAGTCTAGGTATCTCACTGAATCGGAGAGCAACCCGATCACTGACAATGAAATCTGCAAACGAAAAAATGTCTGATGTGAAAGCCGAATTTTCTCATCGCATGGTTTGTGTGAAGACAGACACTCCTTAATAATGCGGCATTTCTTTCTGCTGTATTCTTAGATCCCAGGTTTCAGTGTCTCCTTAAGCAGCCACAGAAGATAATAGCTCAAAAGCATCTATGCGAGTTGTGGAGAAGGAAGGATGTCAAAAGTGGAAATAGAAAAAGAGGTAAACAAGGCAATAATGCATGATGCAATGCTTTCTGACAAGTAACAAGGATAGGACAGGTGAAAACATAGATGTGATTGATCAGCTTTTGAATGCAAGTGACAAAAACAATGAAGCCTGTGAGCGAGTAAGCACTGGCATGCATGACATTAGGCAAGCGGTACAGAACTTTGGCAGCTGTAAGCGAGTAGATAGGAATGTAGACATTTTCAAATGGTGGCAATGTCATCCACATCAAGACTTGAAGAAACTGGCCGAAGTGGCAGTGGCTCTTCCTGTCACTCAGCTCAGGCTAGTATAGAGCGTACTTTTTCAGGTTTACGGTATATCCTCGATGAACTTCGGCAAGGGCTCAAAGAGGATATAGTTGAATCTATTATGTTCCTGCGTTGCAACACCTAATAAATAATCAAAGGACCAGTTTATGGATGTGAGATTCAATTTTTACTTAAAAGAACAATGAGTGAAAATAATGAATCTTTTCGTTCATCTGTATGTGGAAGCTAATTTTTTTTAAATGATATCTCTACGCCCAAAAATATTATCAAAAGACTTATGTTTATTAATGTGAATTAATGTTCATTTAAAAAAATCGGTGAATGATGATAATGAAGTTTTTGTTTATATACCTGTGGAAGTTATAGTCCATTCATAATAAAGTACGAGGCCAATGTTGACATCTCTTTAGAATTTCCTATTACTGTAGCCTATTATAGATTAACTGCTTTGATTAATTATAATTCTATGATAAAAATGCAAATGTATATGTTATATGTAGGTTCAAAAGGGTTGCACATGCTAACAGGAGCAAATATACAGTAATTGCAATTCTAGTTGACCCACCTCCTTCCATTCTCATTTTGTATGTCTAATAAAGTTTTGCAGCCTTCACCTCTGGCTCTGGAAAGTGCCAGAATGTAATAAATGGTAAACCTACTCGAGAATAAAAATATAGTAAATCTCTCTCTCTCTCTCTCTCTGACACACACACATAGGCTACTTACCATATTCATAGTAATCTCCACTAATTGCAAAAAAGTTAAAAAACACAATATGGTAGCCTAAGTGAGTATTGAAACTGGAGGAGGAATTGTTTGCAAGGATAATATTATTGATTAATTTTCACAGAAATGTAATGGCAGAGGTACGAAATCAGGTACGAAATTACGGTACGAAATTTTCTTTTATCGTACCAGTACGGTACGGTTCTTTAGGTATGGTACGAAATTACGGTACGATATTTTTAAGCTATCGGAATTACGATATTTTTTCCGTACCGTACCGCACTGCCACCCTTGCAGTCAAGACACTTTAATGTCCAGTTAGTTATAAACTCGAATTCTGAAGGTTTCATATTGCCAATTTTATCCTTGCTGTTCGAGCAGTATTTTCGAACACCACATTAAAATTTACAAAATTGTGTATAATGACCCATAGTGTTAGAAAATGCAAGCTGTCTCATGAATAAATAAATTTTAAGATTGTAGTTATATCTGCATATATTTTATCTCACCATACGTATTTTCTCCTTAGGAGGGAATTTCGCCAGATGGTTAGCGCCCTCCGGATGTCAGCAGGTCGTTTAGAGGTGATTTCCAGAGATTAAAATTTAGCCAATAGATTTCAAAATACAAGGTGGAAATTGAGAGATGCACCCTGAAGAAAATTCAGTCCTTAGTGAATATTTCGAATAATTGTTGAATGTGGAAGATACTTTTGTGGTGCAAAAGTGGAAGGGTTTATATAATGTAAATTTGAGAATTCTCCTGGGAGTGACTGTTGAGGATATATGGAGGGCAATGAAGGGATTGAGGAATAAAAAGGCATCAGGAATTGAAGGAATCACACGTAAGATACAGTAGTAAAATGGTGAGAATGCGACTGACTGACTGACTGACCAAGGTGTGCAAGGTGTCTGGATGAGGAAAAAGTTCCAAAGAAATGGGTCTTAAAGGGTAAAGGTTACACAGGTGTATGTGAGAATTCATAACATTACTTAGTAAACCGGGAAAGTATGTGCTAAAATTTCGATTTGAAAGGTGGGATATTAAATATTGTCCTAATAAGGAAGGAGCAGTGTGGGTTTAAACTAGAAAGACGGAGTCTGAACTAAGTGTATGTTACGACCCAGTTGTGTAGGAAGTTTGAGATAAGGGTAAAACACCGCATGAGAAATGCATAAACACCCCCAAAAAAAAAAAGACTATAATAAAATTGATAGATATGCAATATGAAGAGTCTGGTGACGTAAGGTTCATAATTGGTATTTCTTCTATGAAAGCGAAGCATGTGTTAGAATATATAGACGGAAGACTTTGCTGTAAGAGACAAGGATACGTAGTATCTAAATGACGTTTTAATATCTTTATTGATGGTCAAGAAAGAGGCTATAAATGAAGTGTGGAGCAATTGACGTTTGCGGATGATACGGGGTTGATTAGCCATATGACAATGACTATATATTCTTTTTTCTCAGGAGGCCAACCCTATCAAAGGAAATGGATTTTTGTTGATTTGTTTGCTGTACAAATGTAGTGGCATATATATGTATGTGTGTGTGTAAGAAGGTGATGAATATGTTTACATAGGAAGTCAAGAAATGGTTGATACAGTCTTGGGGTCGCATTGAGCATGGGTATTAAAAATAAAATCAGAATCACCGCTTATTGGGAAACTGATTCCTTTCGATGATGCTGTGACACGGAGGCTAATTTGGGAATTTGTAAGTTATTAGGAACATCGCGGAAAGAAACTAAATAGCCCGGTATTACTAAGTTTCAATTTCTCGTTGAATTTCATCACGTACACAAAGTGCAAAGGAAAGGCTTTAGATGGTAAATATTTTTGGCCAGGTTCATTTGAAGTTAACCTTTTTTCTTGACTACAAGAGTATTTATAGCGTTACCTCACTCTTTAACAAGTTAATTTTTTGGCCCAAGGTGACCGTAGCAAATGTGGATGTGTCAGAAGGGCATGGTGTTACATCACTTCAAAGTGACTCCTTTTCCTAGGGCTAAACTATTGCACGAGGAAAGGTAACTGTCTAGTTCCCCCTTTAAAGATTTTGCAAAACCATACGTCCTCGACTGTTTCAGAATTAAAAACAATTTAACATTACTTGTCAATTCGAGAAATTGATAATCAAGACTATTAGTTTTACAAATTGCCCCGATCTGCCAGCCTCTTGTGTTAAGAATTTCTGATTTCATTGTTTCCGTTACTAAAAAGAGCAAATTTGTCTTGGCTAGTCACCAAAAATTCATGGCATTTCTGCCATATATATTGAAAGAGGGATACCCCTGGAAATCCCCGTCCTTAACAGCTGTGCACGAAAAATTTGTTTAAAAATTAATGGACGGTAAGGCCTGAAATCTCTGCTGGTCATGAGGACAACTCTGTATCGGCCTTGAGGACGCCATGACAGAGCCACTGCTACGCATCTTAACGACGTCGGCATGAAAAAGGAAGCTTTGGCAGGATAAAAAAAAATATATATATATATATAAAATATATATATATATATATATATATATATATATATATATATATATATATATATATATAATAAAATCCTTGGATTTTCCGAATCACGATGACTGTCAGCCGGACTCGAGGTGACCAATTACAAAAACACACCCGAGATAAATAACGTATCGTCGCCTATTTATAGACCCACTTAGTACGCGCTGATCTGTGAATTTATCTCAGTTCATGTGTGCATTTATAGCATCAGGAAATTAACCCCCGAGGACAAGTATCCCCATGACAATCGAACTTCCACCAGCTATCTCCCAGGCAACTGCCTCCCGATAAAGTTGCCCCGGAATACAGGTAACCTGGCCCCCGCCCTTCTCCCCAAACACAGATTAACCTTGAAAATTTTTTGTTTCCATGTCCATTTATTTTAGCTAAATTTAATCCTATGTTATTGTTATTATCGCAAATTTTTGTTTCCATGTCCATTAATTTTGGCTAAATTTGATTCTATATTATTGTTATTACCGCAAAAATACATTTCAAAACGTAATATAAAACAAGTAGTGTGACAATACTGACAATATACTATATGTAACATAACCATGATTTGTGAAAACAGACTGTGAAATAAGTAAAAGAAACGGAATAACTATGGCATTCCTTTCCAATACTAGTGTAAAAAAAATGTAGTTTTGAATATGTATTGCTATACTAGTTTGGTGAAATTTGCACAGTTAATAAGTACTTGTTAAAAGGAGCCGTTACTGATAAGTGACAAGTGTCAGGTTACAGAGTACGCAGGAAAGTGCTAGTAAAAGTTCGAGCATTCACTTCAGCACTAATAGACGATTAGTTTCCTTCCAAAAAAAGTTTCCGATTAATTTTTTTTTAATATAACTGGTACGGTAATCACTTGCTCCTTGAAAATAGGTCGCTTAAGTTACACAGCGACAGACAGATTTGTTTTGCTGTTAGATATTTTACTGTAATGAATAATAAACGTCCCTTATATTGAAAGTCACACCCTATTATGGGAAACGTCTTGATATTGAAATTGTATGTATATACTAGCTGACCAACCCGGCACTGCCCAGGATAAGTCTGAATGACACCGATAAACTCTCTCTCTCTCTCTCTCTCTCTCTCTCTCTCTCTCTAACTCTCTCTCTCTCTCTCTCTTTTTCTCTTTCTCCTCCCTAACACCTCCTCTCTCTCACTCTCTCTCTCTCTCAGTTTTCCCTCTTTCTCCTCCCAAACACTCTCTCTCTCTCTCTTTCCCTCTTTCTCTCCCTAACTCTCTCTCTCTCTCTCTCTCTCTCTCTCTCTCACCTTTCCCTCTTTCTCCTCCTAACACCCCTCTCTCTCTCTCTCTCTCTCAAATTTTCCCCTTTCTTCCCTCTCTCTCTCTCTCTCTCTCTCTTTTTCCTCTTTCTTCTCCTAACACCTCTCTCTCACTTTTTCCTCTTTCTTCCCCTCCCCACATTTTCCTCTTTCCCTCCCTCACATCCTCTCTCTCTCTCTCTCTCTCTCTCTCTCTCTCTCTCTCTCTCTCTCTCTTTTTTTCCCCTTTCTCCTCCCTAACACCTCCTCTACTCTCTCTCTCTCTCTCTCTCTCTCTCTCTCTCTCTCTCTTCCCAACCCCCACCCCCTTCGGTGCCATTGATTTCTTACCGCCCCACAGTATTCTTTTCCGGAATAAATTCGTAAAGTTACTAAGTCTACGGGTATAGACAGCGCCCCCCGACCCTGTGGTGCACTCTGGTGCTAGTGATGTCTTACCCCACAGTGCTGATTTCTAGATAGTAAGTCATATGTGCTGTATATCAAGTCTGGTTGAAATTGCTGTATGCGTTTTAGAGTAATTGTGGCACACACACATACATACACCCATTTTCATATATATTGATATATATACTGTATATATATATGTATATGTATGTATATATATACAGTATATATATATATATGTATATATATATATATATATATATATATATATATATATGTATATATATATATATATATATATATATATATATATATATATATATATATATATATATATATATATATATATATATATATATATAGGACCAAGGGCAGAGGAAGACGTCCATAATAACGGCATACCTTTATTTGTGCTTAAATAAAGGTATGCCGTTATTATGGACGTCTTCCTCTGCCCTTGGTCCTGTTTGCCTCGGTTGATAGCAGCCACCTACCCTCTCAGCTATACAGTGCCTATATATTTTGCCCTAAAACTCATACATCCATCCATCCTCTCAGCTATATATATATATATATATATATATATATATATATATATATATATATATATATATATATATATATATATATATATATATATATATATATATATATATATATATATATATATATATATATATATATATATATATATATATATATAGATATAGATAGGTAGATAGATAGCAGATACGTTACAGTAAGATTGTGAAACCAGGGATTTCACGAAATCCATGAAGTTTTCAGGGGATTCCTGAAATCACCAATTCGCTTAGGAACATTGATCAACAAGGGGCTAGTACTGAACACGGTGAAACAGTGTAAATAGATCACTGTTTCGCCGTGTTTAGTACTCGCTCCTCAGAGATCAAACGTCCATAAGTAAATTGGTGATTTCACGAATTCCCTGAAAATGCCAGGGATTTCGTGAAATCCCTGGTTTCACAGTCTTACTCTAATATATATATATATATATATATATATATATATATATATATATATATATATATATATATATATATATATATATATATATATATATATATATATATATATATATATATATGGCGCACGTAGTTGTGTCTGTTGTAAACTTAAGTACAATTCAATTTATAACCTGCGTGAACTTATCTCTCTCTCTCTCTCTCTCTCTCTCTCTCTCTCTCTCTCTCTCTCTCTCTCTCTCTCTCTCTCTCTCTCTCTCATGCTCGCAAAGGAAGAGGAAAAAGACGAAAAAGAAAGCTAACGCGAATCGAATGAACTGTCGAAGGCATTTGAAAGAAAGAAGCAGAATACGAGATAGCGATTTGAGATGCAGTCAGCAGATAACCGCGTCACACTTCTAGGAAGAGAACGCCTCATGTGGGGCTGCTTCCTTCCCCTCCTAGGGAGAGCCCTAATAGAGATCTGACCGATAAATTGAAGACATTTTATTTATACCTTAACAGAATCATCGAGGTGACCCCAAGAGACCATCGCTTGGCAATCAAGTTGATAACGTCAAGAGTATAGAGAGAGTTCTCAGACACACTTAGCGATAAGCGATAAGAAACTAATTAGTCAGACAAGATTACACTGGAAGATCAATACTCAGTCATCTAAATCGAATTCGAATTGCTTATTCAGGTCGGCTTACGGGGTGCCATCTTGCTTACAATGGGCATCAGGTGAATGTGCTATAACCCTCCTTTCGAATGCAACTGAAGTAAAATAATAAGAAGAGATGACATTATATTGTTGAATTCAGAATTTCGGGGAAAGTACTAGAGATTTCTGAACATGGTCTGTGAAACAGATTGTCACCTTTATACTAGATGTATTTCATTAGTTCTACACAGAAGGTTATGGAAATCGTGGTAAACGAAATCTATATATAATGGAAATAACTTCAGTGGATTAGGTAAATGTAAGTTTCATAACTCGTTCAATATTTAAATCTCATTGCATAAAACTCACTTTCATTTTGAATAAAGACTATTGTAGACAACAACAGGTTGCCAAAAGGGTAATCCGATATCGACTGCTGTGCCCAGTATTTTCTTAGGAGACTTCTGAGCCTATTTTGAATGGGAGGTATGTGGATGATGTGTCGTTATTTTTTAACAAAAAGTGATGCAGTAAGATTCCTTGACTATTTGAATTCATAGCCTACAAATATTAAATTTCCGTTAGAAATGGAAAATGAAGGGAAAATGACGTTTTTCAGTAGCCTGCAGCGAAAACTTCAGGTCATAATATAGAGATGGAAATTGAAGAAACTTTGTCTGGACCTGGATCAAATTTCCCAAGTGACTTCAACGTAATTTCAGATATTAACGAAGCAATATCGGTGCTCCTCTTTTCAGAGTAAATGGTTTTATTTTCCTCAAAGAAATTACTTTTTCTCGAAGTGAAGAAACTCTTTAACAATAATGGTTATACGGGCAGGGTATTTTACAGAAAAAATAAAGAATTTCATAAAAGGTCATAAGCAGAGATTATTGAAACTAAATCCTATGTAGTATATTTTAGATTTCCTTATGTATAAAAAAATCGACAGTTTATTATAAAGAAAAATTCAAACATAGTAATAAAAACATACTTTAGATTCTCGAAAATTCTACAGATGTTTTTTGATCACTTTAGAATTGGCAGTTTAATCAAGTTTAACGAATCCTCGACCATGAAGCCGTATTCAAAAGTTGTACCCAAATCTGCGTGATCTAGTATGGCTTGGGAGAAGTGGGTAGCTCAACAAAACTTGCCTTCCAGCCAGAGATCTTGAGCACACCAGCAGAGCTATTAATTCATGAACGTACTTGACATAGAGTAGGTATCTGCAGTTTTCTGTAAGACCGCATTGGGTCGAGCGGGAGAATGACGGCAGTAAACACCAGAAGAGGGGGACCTCTCTCTCTCTCTCTCTCTCTCTCTCTCTCTCTCTCTCTCTCTCTCTCTCTCTCTCTCTCTCTCTCATTGTCACGGCTCCTGTTGTGGCAAGGTTTGTTTTACTGTAACGGTACCACTCCGAATACAATATCCTCCATCTGCATTAGAGGGAACCATCAATTATTATTATAATTATTGTGAGTAATAAAAATCCACAATTATATAGTAAATATATTACTATGTAAAAAGAACCAAAGACTTTCGAACACCTGAACGGTGTTCCTCATCAGTGTTATTATTATTATTATTATTATTATTATTATTATTATTATTATCTCCAACCTGCAACTCTGATTGTGCGAAGATCCTATAATAAGGAAAGCAGCTGATTCCCCCTTCATGCCAGGAAGGATGACCTCTCTACGGAGGCTTAAACAGGAATTCGAGATGGTCGTCACAACCAATAGTTAATTCGTATTCGTCACCCTCATAATTTTATTCTATTGTATTTTATTCTAACACCATTTTTGTCTTTCACATTGTAGATTGCGTAAACTTTTAATTTCTTATTCTCTACAATGCTTAGCGAGAGAAGAGTAGACACCTTTACCGACCTTCAAGAAGTCTCTGGTTCCCGTGGTGAGTATATGTAGCCTACCTGTTTTAGCCATTTGACCGCCAGAGGCAGGTGAAAAAATAGGAAACTGAAAACTGAACCGTGAAGCAATCCTGATACATCACGCCTGTTGTATGGGACTTGTTAAAACAAGAGTCGAATTTCATGCCCGTGTTTTTCACGCTGATTGATAATTTGTCAAGTGAGTTTTTAACTTAGCTTAGAAAATGAAGATTGGGCGGATGGAACTTTCTTAAGTCACAGAGGCAAAAACTCTGTTTATGGTGTGCAATCGAGTGGTTTTTTAAAGCAAACACGAATGTGAAGTGTTTCGATAACCATTTGCGTTAGATATGGCACACATTGCCTGACTCGCGCTCGAAGCACAGAAGCGTTTACACGTGTCAAAAGGCTGAAGTGCACGTGTTGGAATGCCTGCTGGTAAAAAGCACGTATTCTCTCGCGTGTTATTAGCAACTTTCATGCGGATTTAGGAAACCAATACGAGGGACACGGTTAAAGTCTTCATTTATTCTCTTCTCAGTGGTTGCAAAGCAAACAAACTACTAAACAAGACAGGCATGGGATGCTGATACACCTGGAAAATCTCAGATTTTTAACAAAATTATATATTTTCACTTTAATTTACCATTGTCCTCCTGTTGTTTGCATGTTTATCTCTCTCCTTTGCAAATTATTGTCAAATCATTTCAGTTACACTGCGATTCACTTGTTCTTCGTATAATCCTTCATTTGGTAAGAAGGCGCTGCTGCCAAATCACCTGTCCGAAGTCCTATCAGTTCAGTCAACATCCCAGGTCACTGAAATGGCATTCCTTTGCTTGAATTGTATATTATGGTTTAGCCAAACAGAAACTGGAGCAGCTTCTCCTGGAGTTGCAATTCGATACACTACCACGGTATCCTGTAATTCTTAGTAATATTAACCCTCAATGACCAGGTTCGAGCCCGTATACTGACCTTGGATAACAACGGTTGGGTAGCCATTCAAATGAATCAGACGAATTCCTCGGCCAAGATGAAGACTACTGTACTCTCATGTAGCTAACCAAGGTCTTGCAACAGGTCTCTGATACAACCAACCAAATTAGCAGCACCAGTATGATGTCCTTCCAAACAATGCTGCTCTGGAAACTGTTCAGAGTTGCTGTCTTGCCTTCGAATGCAAGGTGGGGAAATGGACTGATTTTTGGTTCTCCTTTATGGTTACAGTTCACGACTGAGAGAACCTTTCTGACAATTTGAAGTACGTACACCCAGTTGCTCGGATGCCTGGGAAGCACCACCAAGACCACCGACACAAGACTTCAGATCAGTTACGGAAACTATGAGACAGCTATTACCTTATTAAAAAATAGGTACACTAATGATGTTTGGGTACAGTTTCATTTGAAACAGCAACTCCTTATTAGCCTTCTTCACCCATGACACAGCCACAAGGAACTGACCAAGCTCTTATTTCGCTTGGACTCTGTTAGCAAACCAGTGCCAGACTATCACTAACAAGCCCTTCAATCCTGCTTTGCAACAAGAAGTCATTACTAGTTGCTTAATTCTATGAACCCTGATATATATGTATAACTGTCATCAAGCAATCAAGAGAGGACATCGAATACCTCTGCAAGGTCCTCAACAAAAATGCTATGATCCCAAGTGGTTAGCCTTCAGCAATCATCAACCATATTAAACCACACTCATCCATCCAAAGAAAGCCATTACAGTCCTTTGCAACCTGCATGTTCAACAAACCACTTTTATTCCAACAGCTTCAAGCAAAATCAGCTCAACCTTGACTTCAAGCTCATACTGGCTGGAGTTCTGCTCTGGGCCAAAGTGCACCCTCCAGTTCCATGAAACCTGTTTGTAGTCCCACTAGATATTTTTGTTAGGGAGACCATTGTGGTGAGTTATTAGAAAAATGTGCCACCTATGAGGCATAAAAGGCAAGTATCCTTTTTTAAGTAGACATTTACTTTAAATCCACAGAGACTGGACTTCAATCATTCTTAAAGGCTTTGCCTAATGCCTCAAGAAAAAAAGTTATAATAACACTCACGCTGTTCCAGCACTTATGCAGCCCTGTGGCATCGTCCTCGTCAGTAAGGACACTCAAAGCCCTCCAGCTATCCACACCGTGAGTACCTGCACTGCTGCAATGGGTGAGAAACACTTTCATTCCATCACTTTGCCTACCACTGCTTACTTGTTATAACTGAAAAAGATACAGTTGAACATAAGCACCTTCCTCAACAGTGTATTGTGGTGCACATTTTGGTATCTATGCCTTATTGAATAGTTGGGACTATGTCATATTACCAAATCCAGATGAACCTGTCTGTACTCTCAGGAAATGAGACTCAACCTTATTGACCCAGTCCATTCACATATTCAGGCGGGTAAGAGGCATCTATTGGTAGACTTGTTCCATTACAGATGGAAATATCTGTGGCACTCCCAAATAAATAAATGTTACAAGGGAGCTGTAGAGTAAAAGTCTTATTGGCGGGTACTGCAATTGTTCATGACCTTGAGAAAAATTGAGGTTATAGCTTTGTTGCATAGATCTGCCAGTGCCTTTATTTTTGTCTAAACACTTTCTTGAACATCTCATTGGCTTACCAAGAGTGCAGTAGTACAATCTCAGCTAAATAAACAGTCATTTGTCATTGCATTATAGCTGGTTCACTTAAGGTAGATTCTTGGACTGACGAGACATTTGTTTGGCGGCCTCTGATTGGCTGGTACCGGGAGGTAGGCGGCTCGCTCACTGTCTCATTTTTACGTCTGTAGCTCAGAAAACTAGCAATATGTTTATATTTCTTCATTTCTCCCGTTTTGCACAAGATATGAAAGTTTAGGTCATACCATAGGATTTGGTATTAATTGTACAACTAAATCGTGATTTCCTGAAATCAAAAAGGAATTACAACGAGTAAAAGTGAAGAGAGAAGCATTTAATTCTTTATGCTTTTTTTACTTATCATCGGATTTTGCATCATTCATGCGATCAAGATAAAAAAAAACTTGTGTTTCATACAACAAATTCACCCTGAATACGCTGTTGCTTTCAGATTTTAGATGCGCGTGATATGTGAAGAGAAAATGAAGAATATGTCTTATGCTGCATCAGTTCTTGACTCAGTTTGGCAGTAGTGCCGAGAGACGATGATCTGCAAACAGAGAGAGCTTTGCGGCGCCTTCGACCGTTGCCAGTTAGTGATATGAGAAATATGCATTTTCGACAATATTTGCCGTATTATTATATCATTACATTTTCTGTAAATAAATGCATAGAATTCCCATTATGACTGTCGAACATTTTCACTCCAGCATCATATATGTTCATATGTCTGGACATATCTGATAAGAAAAAATAATCAAATGGATGCATCTGGATGTGTTGGGTTCAGTTTAGTCCAGGTGAGAAATTAGCATACATACTGTAGGCTACGTGATAAATAACAGTCCTACATAATGATCAGTTCATTATCATGGCCAATTGTTTCTCTGGTCAATAACATCAAAAGCTTATGGTTTTCATATGTTCATTCAATGAACGAAAGTACATTTTTATTTCTTACCATCAAATCTATTGGCAATGTCTAAACTGAAGCCAGCAAACCCAGATGCATCTGTGAGGTTCAAGAAGACAGGTTTGGGTATGACTGATTTATTTCTAGGAAACCAGGTATACATTGAGGAATGCAGACGGAAAGGAAGTGACCGACCTGTGGATTCCCATGTCACGCATTTGGACAAGAATTTGCGTTTGTTAGATGACGTATAAATGAGAATAATTTGCATTACAATAAATGTACAAAGTAGTTACATACATCGGTGGAAAGGGTGGATAGTAATGCGTATGGAGAGATGCATAAAAAAATATTAAATAAATAACGGGTAATATACATGGCGTGATTAATGCAGAAATGAAGAGGCGTTTGATGCCTTTACAAGTACTCCCCCCCCCCAAGACAATGATTACAGAGATAATTATTGGATGACATGAACATTAATCACGGAGGCGCTGGGGGAGGAGGAGGCGACCCCTTCTCTTTGAGAACTGTGGGCAGGGGGCAACGTCGACTACTGGATCTGCCGCAGCATGGCCCCTCCTCGGTGGGGTGGCGGGTATGTTTGCAGGCGTGTTTTGAGGGGGTGACCCTGGGACATCTGCCTGCCTCCTCCCGGATTTCACTGTCCAAAAGGAATGCTGGTTTTAGCCTGTCGATGGAAACCCAATCCTTCCGGCCGTGGACGTCAATGAGATACGCCTTGGGGGTCCTGTCAATGACTCGGTAAGGGGCCCCTATATGGCCTAGTCAAGGGCGGTCGACGGGCGTCTATCCTGACAAAGACGTAGGGGCAGGAATCCAGGCTGGTCGGGCTATAGGTGTTGGTTCTGTCCATGAAGGTCTTATGGCAGTGAGGGGTGTACCCTCTCTACCATGCCGTTTGCTGTGGGGTTGTAAGCCATCGTGCTGTGAGATGTCGTACCCATCAGGTATGCCAGGAAGACCCAGAGTTCTGACAGGAATGCTGAGCCCCTGTCCATAGTAATGCTGTCTGGCACCGTGAAGTGGCTGATCCAAATGGAGAGAAGAGCTTCTGCGCAGGATGCTGTTGACGCCTCCTCCATAGATGTCGCCTGTGGCCAGCAAGTGGAGCAGTCTATGATCATCAGGAGGTACCTGGCACCCCCAGACTGCGGTAGAGGCCGACGAGGTTGAGGAAAATCACCAATGCCTGATTCTGTGTGCCTTGTGACCTTGCTGGTTTGGCACGGGTACAGCTCCTTACCCACTTGTGGGCATCCTTCCTGATGCCGTGCCACATGAACTTCTCTGTCATTCATCAGGCACACCATTGTACACCCTGATGGATGGGAGAGGCCGTAAATGATGTCGAATGTCTGCTTCCTCCTCAAGGCGGGGGCGGCGGGTGCTAGTGTCACAGAGAAGCATTGCGCCCGAACCGCCCAAGGGCACATCCTCCCACTTGAGTGCCATCAGTGCCGTCCTGTAGGCTGGTGTTTCCGGGTCTGCTGCTTGCTCCCTTGCGAGGTCTTTGTAGTTTATGCTGAGGTGCAGGGAATTGATTTCCACCCTTGACAGGGCGTTGGCTACTGGATTCTTCCTGCCAGGGACGTAGGTGATGGTGCAACCAAACTCTGAGGTGGCAGCCAAGTGCCACTGCTGCCTCACCGACCACACGTCACCTGCCTTTGTAAATGTGTGCACCAGGGGCTTGTGGTCCATGAGGATGGTGAATGGAGTGCCATCCATCAGGTATTTGAAGTGCCGCACAGCCTGGTAGATTGCGAGCAGCTCTCTGTCGAAGGCGCTGTTGTGGGTCTCTGCCGGCGACAACTTACGACTGAAGAAGGCTAGAGGCCGGGGGCCGCTGTCGACTACTTGCTCAAGCACTGCCTCAAAGGCAATGTTGCTGGCGTCAGTGGTGAGTCTCAGGGAAGCGGTGGGGTTATGATGCGTTAAGGTGGTGGCACTCGCAAGGGTTGTCATTGTCTCTTCGAATGCCTGCTGTTGTGGATCACTCCACGTCAGTGTTTTTGACTTACCCTTCAGAACTCCAGTCAGGGGATACATGGTGTGGGCGATACCTAGGATGAATCGGCGATAGTAGTTTACCATGCCGAGGAACTCTTGAAGGGCCTTGATTGCAGCTTTGGGAACTTTTTTATTGCTTTCACCTTGGAGACCATAGGGCGCACTCCTGCTGAGGAGATCTCATGTCTGAGGAAGTCTATTTTTTCCACCCCGAATGTGCATTTGTCGAACCTGACGACTAAGCTGTTCTGCAGGCGCTTCAGGATGGCGCGGACATGGCGAAGGTGTTCCTCTGGGGACCTGGGGAAGATAAGGATGTTGTCTACGTAACAGACGCAGAAGGGCAGGTCACCCAGGATAGTGTCCATCAGGTGCTGGAATGTGGCCCCCGCATTCCTGAGGCCGAAGGTGGAGTAGAAGTTGTACGTCCCAAACGGCGTGATGATGGCTGTCTTCGGGACATCATCAGGATACACAGGAACCTTAAAGTATGATTTTAGCAAGTCCATCTTCATGAAGACCTTGGCCCCGTGAAGGGCTGTGTACTTGGCCTTGTCTGGCTGTGAGTCAAGCCATTGGATGATCTTGTTGAAGACCTCTTCAGGTAGTGTCGTCATAGTAACATCTGCCTTGGTCTTCTCATCTGTGATGCGCGCCATGCAGAAGTGAGCATCTGCACGCAGAAACCAAGATGCTGTGTTCTGGCGTGAAAATGAGGGGAGCTTTATTGCATCTGGCTTTGTGGGCGAAAGGGGCACGCAGAGGATTTCTGTGTTTTCGGATTGCGATTGTAGTTCAGACTCTGCTATCTTTCACACACCAGAACATGAGTACGCACCGTATTTAGTCTGCTATTGGTGTTAGAATTCGAGTGGTCGACATGAGTCGTGAATGGCGAGGGTCAAACCGTTCAAAATGCCAAAACGTACCCTTGCGGGGACGCAGTTATTAGTCTGTTAATGGCATGGGATTCCTCCGAGGAAGGAGCTTTCTGAGGCCTAGACTGTGTTTCAGTTTTGAGTCCGTTAAAGGCCCTTTGAAGGTCAATGCGGCCATATTTAGTCCGTTAATGGCAGGACCAAAACCACATGGTTACCTGTTGCTCCTCGGGTCACCAGTTGTGAGGTTCAAGAAGACAGGTCTGGGTATGACTGATTTATTTCTCGGAAACCAGGTGTACATTGAGGAATGCGGACGGAAAGGAAGTGACCAACCTGCGGATTCCCATGTCATGCATTTGGACAAGAATTTGCGTTTGTTAGATGACGTATAAATGAGAATAATTTGCGTTACAATAAACGTACAAAGTAGTTACATACATCAGCGGAAAGGCAGGACAATAATGCGTATGGAGAGATACGTAAAAAATATGAAATAATAACAGGTAATATACATGGCGCGATTAATGCAGAAATGAAGAGGCGCTTGACGCCTTTACACATCCATCTGATTATTTTTATTTTTTCTTATCAGACATGTCCAGACATGGGGACATAATTGATATTTGAGTGAAAATGTTCGACAGTCATAATGGGAATCCTGTGCATTTATTTACAGAAAATGTAATGACATAATAATATGGCAAATATTGTCGAAACTGCATACTTCTAATATCGCTAATTGGCAACTGTCAACGGTTGGGAGGACCAACGCGGTGTCTTGCAGATCATCATCACCGTCTCTTGGCAAACTTGTAAGGACAGGATTGAGTGACATACTGGCTGGGTGTTGACTGGTTTATTGGTGGTTCCTTACTGAATGAATGTACAGAATCTTCGAAGTTGTTATTGGCTGGTGTGAGCCGCAAAGTAGCATCTACACATGGACAGGGGAAAACAGAGGTAATGGATTTGGACATCTGTATTTGTCGTCAGACAAACAGATGGCGATTGTGAGAGACCTAATAAACGTACAGTGATAAAACATATAACAATGGAAAGGCCATGAAATTCCACATATGGCCAATGCATGAGATTCAAGACAGATCAATGAATACAATGCAGTAGCATAATATGTGTGAAATGGTGAGACTTTGCTTTGGCATCTTCACAAACAGAAACATACATACAGTTTGATACAGAAGATTCGGTGGAACATTATGAGTACATGATTAAAATGCTTGCATGGCAATGCAAACAGTGGTGATTGTACATAAATCGAGACAACAATGGTTAGGGAGAAACAGACGGAAATAATGTATGGTAGAAGTTGCGTTCCTTGAGAGAAAACGGGATGTTCTTGTTCCCTCTTTGTCTGGGTCCCTCCGAAGATATGACGCATGCACGCACACACGTGTGCTCAAAAGAGACAGCTATCGGTGCGATGGATCTCTTACAATACTCCCCCCCAAGCAAGGCATCGATGCGGAAATCGTCTTGCTGACAATTGGAATGGGCTCGAAGGGCTTAGGCTAGAGGCGGGTAGGAGGCTGAAGGGCGGCGCCGGCCGGCAGGAACTCGAGGAGGACGGTAGCGGGTTGAAGGATGATGTCAGATGATCCTTTGGTAGCCAGCTCGAGGGGGACAGCAGTAGCCTGAAGGATGACGGCGGCTGATCCTTTGGTAGCCAGCTCGAGGGCTGAAGGATGATGGCGGCTGATCCTTCAGTAGCCAGCTCAAGGGGGGGCGGCAGCAGGCTGAAGGATGACGTTGGTTGGTCCTTCGTTGGTCAGCTTGTCTGGTACGAGTTCGGGAAGCTTCAGGCTTCCTGAAGGAGGCGTCCAGGGCTCCGGTGGGGTGGGTCATCTTGGAGGGTCAGACATCTATTGAAGACTCAGGAACAGCAGGAAGCGGGGAGGCGGCAAAGGGTTCGTTGGCGCGTGGGACGTCATCTTGGGTCGGACGCCTGCCATCGGCTCCTTCGTGTCGCTCTGGAGTCACCAGTGTAATGACAGGATTGAGTGACATACTGGCTGGGTGTTGACTGGTTTATTGATGGTTCCTTACTGAATGAAAATACGGAATCTTCGAAGTTGGTATTGGCTGGTGTGAGCCGCAAAGTAGCATCTACACACAGACAGGGGAAAACAGAGGTAATGGATTCAGACATCTGTGTTTGTCGGCAGAGACATAATAAACGTACAGTGATAAAGCATATATCAATGGAAAGGCCAGGAAATTCCACATATGGCCAATTGCACGAGATTCGAGACAGATTAATGAATACAATGCAGTAGCATAATATGTGTGAAATGGCGAGACGTTTGGCGTCTTCACAAACAGAAACCTACATAAAGGTTGATACAGAAGCTTCGGTGGAACATTATGAGTACATGATTAGAATGCTTGCATGGCAATGCAAGTAGTGGTGATTGTACATAAATCGAGACAACAACGGTTAGGGAGAAACAGACGGAAATATTGTATGGTAGAAGTTGCGTTCCTTGAGAGAAGACGGGATGTTCTTGTTCCCTCTTTGTCTGGGCCCCTCCGAAGATACTGTATGACGCACGCACGCACACACACGTGTGCTCGAAAGAGACCGCCACCGGTGCGATGGGTCTCTTACAAACTGAGTCCGGTACGGATGCAACATAAGACATATTCTTCATTTTCTCTCCACATATCACACACACACATCTAAAATCTGAAAGCACCACCAGCGTATTCAGGGTGAATTTATTGTATGAAATTACAAGTTTTATTTTATCTTGATCGCATGAATGATGCAAAATCCGATGATAAGTAAAAACAGGTATAAAGAATTAAATGCTTCTCTCGTCACTTTTACTCTTTGTAATTCCTTTGTGTTTTAGCGCATTGATTTCAGAAAATCATGATTTAGTCATACAATTAATACCTAATCCTATGGTATGACCAAAACTTTCCTATCTTGTGCAAAACATGAGATAAATGAAGAAATGTAAACATATTGCTAGTTTTCTGAGCTACAGATGTAAAAATGAGACAGTGAGCGAGCTGCCTACCTCCCGCTACCAGTGAATCAGAGGCCGCCAAACAAACGTCTGGTAGGCCCAAGCATCTATCTACCTTAAGTGAATCAGCTATAGTCATTTTGTTGTCTATTGAAACCAACAAAATGTCACCTTTGTACTCTTCATTCCCACTCACCTGCATCCGGCCTCTGTAGTTGACGTGTCTACAACTGACTAAGAAGGATGTTCCTTATTCTCCAGTGTTATTGGAATTTTTTAGGATTCTGTCCCCATTCACCTCTGTCAAGGTTACTAGTTTTCAGGGGTCTATGGAATTTACCGACATTATTGAATTATGTCGTCCTTAGAGAAGAACCGGCACTTATTACCTCTAGTAAGTTTCTTGCTGCTCTCCAGACATCGCTGTTCGATGACTGTTTTGTCATGTGCTACCCAGGACCCACTAAGTCCTGGTGTGAGGTTCAAGAAATGTCAGAAGTGAAAGACTGATCCTTAATTATGTTGTTGTTGTTTCAGATTTAGCTGGCCTTGTGCCAGCACGGGCTCTTGCTCCTAGAGCAGCCCGTAATCCTTAATTATTCTCGACAGGTGTTTATAATGCGGAAAGCGAACGGAAAGGTGGCGGGCGACCTGAAGCCCCCCGCTGCGTCCATACAGAGGTTGTTTGTTAACAGGCATAAAAAGACCTATATAATGCATTACAGAACGTGTAAAAGGCATATATATATTATCAGCGGACAGGCCGTACAATGATGCATACAGTGAGATACATAAAGAATCTGAAATAATAACAAGTAACATATATGACGTGATTAATGTATGTATGAAGAGCGAAACACAAGAATGGAGAGGCGATTTGGCGCCCTCACACTGGTGCCACTTGTGGAGCAATGCGTAAATGCACAAAGCTTAGCACTTTATGTGCTTAGTATTTAGCAGTAATATTTTTTTAATTGGTTGTTGTTGGCTCAAAAACTGTTGCCCTGCGAGCCATTGTCACTTGTTTTTTGCGATACCATCGTCTTTAGTATGACTGAAAAATTGCTGCCAGCGCCTGACAGAGAATTTTGAGTTCCTGATAGGCCTGCATGTCAGAGTTCCCTAACCCCATCTACCTGTCACTATGAAATTTTTTTATTTATTTTGCCATGATACATCTTGCCTCTTACAAGACACTCTTCAAAGCAACTCTCTCCTCATTCTTGCCCTAGCCACCTGGCATGGAGGACACCTTGCGCGTACTTTGTGCACAGAAACGCAAGGAACTAAACGAAGTAAGAATAAAAGCAAAAGAGCTACAGCAGCTATACCAATAAAACGAGAAGAATAGAACAGGAACCCTTTTGTTCACAGAAGGAAAAATAGAAGAGAAGAAAGGCATTCTTCGAAGAATGTGAAAGACGATAGACAAGAAACTGCAAGGGGTCAGGAACTAGGACGAGTGTTCTTAGGAAGTGCCGATGCAAAGGAAGCGCCTCTGACATTACCCGAACACGCACCCATTGTAAACAAACCCAAGTCTAGGTATCGCTAATAATATTTCCCTCCTTTAAGAACGAAATTGTCAAGAATGGTTTCCACTTGCTGTGTCCCAGATTGCAAAAACAAACGTATTAAACAATCCAGTCAGCATGTAAGGTTTTACAGAATCCCGAAATATAATCTAGAAAGAAGAGCTAAATGGATACAAGCTATTGGACGGGGAGAAGATTGGAGACCAACTGCCTTCAGTAGAGTTTGCAGTGACCATTTTATACTAGGTAGGCTAATGTTTGATATTCAAAGATTATCAGTAAAAGTAGAATAGCTGAGGGTATTTCAAAGTATTAGCTCCGCGCCTGTTTTTACCGTGGAAGTTGGTTTTTCCTATACTTAACTTTCTTATACTTTTAGGGATGCTGATAAAGGAGACACGTTTGTTTTTTGTCGGCCAAGTGTTATTTGCCCCCCTAACTCTACCCAACAGTAAAGGGATGCTGTGGGAATTTTGGGTTTTGGGTGGGGGAGAACATGCACAAATGTAGCAGACATGTTTACATTGTGGAAGCGCACTCCGGAAGTGTAAATCGCCCGGGAGCCATTCATTGCAGGGGGGAGCGGCTGAGGGAAGGGGATGAACGTGGGGGAAGGCAGGGAGAGAGTTGCTCACGTCCATCCAAAATGTGGGGGAAGGTGAGGAGCGGCAGTGGGGAGGCAGGGGGTCTCGCGCAGAGGCAAAACGTACTGTCACAGAGGAAACAGAGGGGCCGGGTTGCGGGGGTTAGGTAGGAGTGCATTAAGAAGAGTAACAGGCTGGCAAAAAACAAAACGTCATCTCCTTTACCAACAACCCTAAAGGTATAGGGAAAACTAATTTCCAAGGCACCAATCAGTCTGCAGGAGTTCCAAACTCATAAAATAATCTAAAAGAAAAAAACACAGTTTGATACACTAAGAAACCAGACCCCAGTAAACTTACCTTAGGGACTCTGAGCGTGTTTCTTTACAGAATGCTTTTTGCTGAATGTCCAGCCTGCACTCACTACCGCACCGAGGGCTAAAATTATCTTTTTTTTTTTTTTAAAGACCGTGATCTTGACGCAGCTGAATTAACATCTCATAATTGCTGTAACAATATATGTAAATTTCCCAGCAGTTGACGTAACAGTTTTTGCAGTTAACGACCAAAGGGTGGCTTGTTACAGGTTCAAAGGAGCATACGGCAAGGAATCAGACGCAAACATGTGGGTGCAACAGTTGGAAAGACGGTGGTCTAACCTGTGGGGATCGCACACGAATACCCCCACACCCCCTCCAACGGCGGGAGAAACTTCTCAATTCCTCCTGAAACCCCCTTCACCATGTTTAGTACTAGCCCCCGGGGGTTCAAATGTATTTTGCCATGTTCAGTACTAGCCCCTGGGGAATCAAATGTCCCTAAGTGCATTTCGCAAAAATTGAAACTTAGAAGGACCGGAAACGAACATTATCCCCCTCAAAAGGCTGTAACCTGTCCCGATCAGCTACTGGCTGAAATCAGGCTGCACAACTGAAGTAAACTTTTACCGTGTTGTTTATTGTCGGTCTATTATTATTAACCTCACCTCTATCCAACATGGTTGGGAGGCCTATGGGAACGTGGGGTTTGGGTGGGGAAAATCGCTGGGAGAAGGACCGGACTGTCATATTGTTGTTATGGAATGGTTCCATGCATGCATAAGTCATTAGGAAGCCACATGTTCAAGCCCCCAGGACCCCCCGGTGAAGGAAACTTCACTTTTTACTTAAGCTCCCCTGTAACGCTGCTCATGTGCAATAGCATTCCAGGATGGCCAGCATACAACTTCTGAGGTTAATTACAGTCAACTGACAAAAAATAATGATAAATTCTTGATAAGCAACCAAAATACTATAAGAAAAATCAATTTCCAAAGTAATAACCCATGCGGAGCTGTTGCTTAGTTCTACCAACCTTACTAACTGATGGCGAGTCCTAACCTGGTTGGGATTAAATGGCCCCAAGAAGTTTAGATTTATGGAGATGCCTCGACCTTACAAGCCTTTCACTAATCCATGAAGCCAGCTCAGTTAGCGATGGCTTTCTTAAAGATTGGCAAAAATACCTTTGGTAAGCATTGATGCTTATGGTGGTAGATTAATGCTTCATCGTTTATTGTTAGATTAATGCTTCATCGTTTGTTGTTATTTTCTTTCTTTCCTTCTGTTTTTTCTTTCAAGGAAGACACAGAAACTCTTCCTGAACCACGTGCATTATTTATTTTCAGTTTAAAACATAGGCCTACACATAGTGAAACCATGACCAATTCCACATGACATTTTAATAGAAACTAAGACCAAACTACAGATAGGGAAACACAGCAACCTTCCATCTGGCATATTTCATACACAACAATTATAAGATTAGCAGAAGCTCTTTGTCCTGAAACATTTGAATCATATATCAAGGTCTAAAAGTTTAAGTATTATGTGGTCCAGGTGTTTGGCCATTACAATAAATCACAGACACTTTGTTGAATTGACTAAAAACAAAGTTCTCATAATTTACAAATAAGAATATATGTATAGATACATATGTATGTTATGTGCCAACAGGTAGTTTAAATTAACATTACTGGCTACTGAAGTGTATAAGCGATGAATGTGTCTGCTAGCTGCATTTTGTTTTGAGCAAGCAGCATCGTCAAAAACTGCTTTGCAGCATAAGAATATCATACTTGTAAGTAATTTTCTGAAATAGGTTTGATAAGCAAAATATGTTGTTTTTTTTTACCGGCTCACTGTCAAACATGTTCTGCTATATTTGAAAAATTCTGTGTTGATATGGTATTCTTACACTATGTGAACAATTTTATGAAAATCTTTTCTTCCTAGAGTAATATCGCAATTTTAAGAAAAAGATGCTGACTTTTGGAACATTTTTCACTGCGCTGGCATACTGTATTTCAACATCTCTGATGGGGAATTAGATCCCCCTGTTCAACTTTAAGTACTGCACTGTGTTATTAGGTTTATCTGTGAGGGCATCACTGCATGCTTCATGACACAAGAACTCTGATTAGCAAAGCATTTTTCCTCTGAGCTGGACGTTTATTATCCCGAGAAAAAGATTTAGTGAGCTCACATCCAATTAATGAACACTGTAAGGAATGTAATAGTTGATTTATATACTTCCTTGAAATCTGTGAATTTTGCGATCAAGACAAAACTGCAGAGATTTTGCAATAGGTTCACTTGAGTTGAACTGCTAGTTTTACATTTTTTTTTTTAATCTTTACAACATGATAAAATATTAGTTAGTTACCTAAACATAAATAAAATTTGATTCTTACAACTACCTACAATAAAGTTCTGATCATAACTGACTTACAAACATGTGAGATAGAAATGTCAAAATGATGGGCCACAGTGGCTTCACTTAATTTGGGTCAGGGCATCTCTGTAAATCTAGCCTCCTTGAGTGCCCCCTCCCCCCATCTTGGGTAAATTTTTACTTTAAACCATTCAAAAGATTATACAATCAAAAGAAAATGAAAAAGGGAACCTAGAAGAAATGACACTACAAAATATCAAAGCAAAACCCTAAAATTTTTTATTCATATGCAAAAAGATGAATAAAATAAGAGTAGAAATAGGCCCTCTAAGAATTGAAGGGCGATTAACGAATGAAAAAGGAAATATGTAACATATTAGCAGAAAGATATAAGAGTGAATTTACACCTAGAATTGAAAATGAAGATAATGATACAGAAATAAGAGATGAAAATACTGAATACTTATCAGATATAGATATTACAGAAGCCGATATTGTGCAGGCTATTAATGAAATTAAAATGGATCAGCAGCAGGACCAGAAGGAGTACCTGTCATATTGTTAAAGAAAGTGGTTCATTCAATCGCAAAAGCCGCTAGCAATATTATTAAGACAAAGTATAGATACAGGCAAGATTTATGATGAGCATAAATTAGCATATATTACTCCTACTTTCAAAAGTGGTTCAAGACTAGAGGCAAGTAATTATAGGCCTGTGAGTCTGACATCTCATATTATGAAAGTATATGAAAGGGTAATAAAAAAATATAATGAAACATTTAATGAAAATAGATTGTTCAATATAGGACAACATGGTTTTGTACCGGAAAAAGTACACAAACCCAACTGTTAGTCCACCATGAAAGCATATATAAAAATATGATAAATGAAAAAGATACAGATGTGGTTTACCTAGACTTTGCAAAGGCTTTTGACAAGGTAGATCATAATATATTAGCGAAAAAATTAGAAAACATAACATTGTTGACAAAGTAGGAAGATGGATAAAAGAATTTTTGCAAAACAGAAAACAGATAGTGATTGCAAACGATGAGAAATCGGATGAAGCTACGGTAATATCCGTGTACCACAGGGTACGGTGTTAGCTGCATTGCTGTTTGTGATTATGATTGCAGACATAGACAGTAATGTTAAGGACTCAGTAGTAAGAAGTTTCGCAGATGACACAAGAATAAGTAGAGAAATTGCTTGTGATGAAGATAGGAACTCGCTACAAAGAGACCTAAATAAAATATATAAATGGGCAGAGATAAATAGGATGGTATTTAACTCTGATAAATTTGAATCAATGAACTATGGTGATAAAGTAGGAATGCTATATGCATATAAAGGACCTAATAATGAGACAATCACAAACAAGGAAGCAGTTAAAGACCTTGGTGTGATGTTGAATAGAATATGCTATGCAATGATCAAATAGCAATTCTATTGGCAAAATGCAAAGCAAAAATGGGAATGTTGTTCGGCACTTCAAAACAAGAAAAGCTGAACACATGATTATGCTTTATAAAACGTACGCACGTAGTCCACTTGAATACTGCAATATAATATGGTACCCACACTACCAAAAGGATATTGCACAAATAGAGAGTGTACAAAAGGTCATTTACAGCTAGAATAGAAGAAGTTAAGGACCTTGACTACTGGGAAAGACTACAATTCTTAAATTTATATAGTCTTGAAAGGAGAAGAGAACGCTACATGGTAATTCAAGCATGGAAACAGATAGAAGGAATTACCGAAAATATCATGGAACTAAAATTATCAAAAAGAGCAAGCAGAGGTAGATTAATAGTGCAAAAACTATACCAGGAAAATTAAGGAAAGCACACAGGACATTAATCCACCACGCACCAGCATCGATAATGCAGCGTCTATTCAATGCGCTACCAGCTCATCTGAGGAACATAACAGGAGTGAGCGTAGATGTGTTTAAGAATAAGTTCGACAAATATCTAAGATGCATCCCAGACCATCCAAGACTGGAAGATGCAAAATATACCGGAAAATGCGTTAGCAACTCTCTGGTAGACATCAAAGGCGCCTCACACTGAGGGACCTGGGGCAACCCGAACGAATTGTAAGGTCTGTAAGGTAAGCTACAATCACGTTCTAGAGTTGTAAATATGATTTTACTCTGTTTTAATGCATGCTTGAATAATTGTGATGCTCATTTCAGCAGCAAATTGGTAGTTTTAAATAAGTAACTTACCCGGTAATTATTTAGCTAAGAGTTTCTAACTCGATGGCAGATTCAATTTTGAAAATCACGGTAGCATTAGTTTTTTATTCATGTAGGTGACTAACCTCACCCACTTTTGGGGTAAGAGAGAGAGGACCAACTCAGCTAAGAGCTTCACTTTTGTTTTTGCTGGCTTAACAGCAACATGTTGTTAAGAGAGCAGCTCAGTTCTGGTTTCCGTCTTGAGATTTTTACCTTTTGGTGGTGTATTTTCTGCTGCAGTAGCCTTTGGCTTTTGTATTTGAATTAGTTGACAGTGTTTTATCCTGATTTTTTACTATTATTCTCCTAGGAGATTTACTTATTTTGACTTGGTTACCTAGTACCTATGTCAGACTCTGCCGCATCGAGTAGGTATTGCAGCAGAGGCTTGCAACACTCGCTTGATTAAAGCATGTTAAGACTCACACACTTTACGTACGACATGTAGAGGGCAAATTTGTTCAGTTGAATTGACATGTGAGGAATGCTGTGAATGGGATGAGAAAAATGGAAAACTTTAGCTTCTCACCTATTGAAGTTAGAAAGGGATTGTAAAAGGAAAGTGGGAAGCGTACATGTGAAGTGTAAGTGGAGGAGGTGGCTGGCCGTCCCACTAACTCTCCTAGGCAAAGGTCACTGCCATACTCCCCCAGCCCGGGGAGGAGGCATAATGGAGGCCCAAGGGAGGTTGGCGGGGTCTGCCCACAGGTAGTCGCCCCCCTCAGTCGCACCTGTGATGTCCCAGGTGTTGACAAAAGACAGCCATTGGAAAGGCATGTTAGGTGTTCATCATCTATCATCTAGTTTGGGAGATTCTAGCCCTACTCACGGCCACCAGTGGAGATTCCCAGACAAATCTTGTCCATTGAAAAGACACATATCGCTCAGGGACCAGTCCCCTCCGTCATATGGCAAGAGGTTTAGGGAACAGCCTGGTGGTCCACAACCATCGTGCCGCAAATGGGACAGTCCTGAACATTTTTCACCGTCCGTAGCTCCCAGGTCATCGTCAGTATCCCACAAGCTTTCTAGTTCTTCGTCCAAGTGAGACTCTTCTCGCAATCATTCCCGTTCTTCATCTGAGCGCCCGGCCGGGAACGAGCAATGCCCATTGGTGGCTGAGTGCCCATTGACAGCCAAGCGCCCGCTAGTAGCTGAGCACCCAGTAGAGAAGAAGTGCCCAGTAGCGCCCACACACCGCTTGGCGCCAGAGAGCCTTCCGGCGCCAATGCATACTTCCATGACTGAGCACCCAGATTGTTCGACGCCTGCTCCTGTTTTGTTTTCTTCTTTATTGAAGTGCCCGGTGTCTTCGCTGTTTCACTTGACATCTACAATTCTGTCAAGTAGAGTGGCTGTAAAAGTGGATGTAACAACTCCCAGTTTGGACCCTTTCTTGGTACTACCTCAGAAGCAGTTGGATAATATTTTGGGTATTCTTAAGAAGTCTACCGCTTCGTCTACAGTAGCACCCGAAGATCCTTCACTGTCCCCAATCTCATCAGAAGAGGAAGATTTAGGACAGGAATCCACCCTGTCTGCTTATGCTGCTTTGCTGAATTATTTGTTAGACAATTTTCCAGATTTCTTCGCACCAGCAGCTCCCTCTTCTCTTGCTTCCCCAAATATGATGAGTGACCTGCCTGGTGATTCGTCTAGACTTCCAGAAGTGGTTTTATCATCCTTGTCTAAGAATGCTATGGGGAAAGTGGATAACTGGCTTTCAGAAAAAAGGCGTCAAGGCAAAGCTTGTTTTAGCATTCCGCCTTCTCATCTGTCTGCAAGAAGATATCGGTCGTATGCTACTGGAGAAGCTCCCTCCCTGGGAGGCTGCCTCCTCCCAGAGGGACTTCTCCAGACTCATTGATTCAACCTGTAGGTCACCCTTTGCTTTAGCAAAGACTATGTTCTCTGCATTGGAGATAGACCATTTACTGAAAAATCTGTTCAAAGTGTTTGAGATCTTTAGTTTTTTGGATTGGTCCATAGGGACCTTAGCAAAGAAGATGAGAGACTTGGATCATCCTCAAGATATTGCAGTTGATTGGCGTAGTGTTCTCTTTTGCGCGGAAAAGGCGGTCAGAGATGGTTCAGTGGAGTACCTTCCCTTTATGCCACGGGGATCGTGAAAAAGAGAGAACTCTGGGTCTCCTTTGTATCAAAGGGAGTGACTTCTTCACATAAGTCAGCACTTCTCCTCTCACCCTTGGATAATACACATCTTTTCCCGCAAGCAACAGTGGAGGAAGTTACCTCTCACCTTCACAAGAAATCGATTCAGGAACTACTTACTCAATCCACGAGACATCCAAGAGAGTGGACTGCCACCCCTACTATGTCATCATCTCCTCTTCAGCCTCACCCCTTTTGAGGTGGCAGGCAGAGATCACAGTCAAGACCACGAGCAACTGTACGTTTCGCCTCGCATGCAGTCAAGAGACCTGCTTCCAAACCTGCAACTCGTAAATGAGGACTCAGTCCTTCATGCGTCTGTGGGTGGCCAGACTCCAGCTTTTTTGGGAAAGTTGGAGAATGAAAGGGGGACAGTTCAATGGGTGATCAAAGTTTTAAGGGAAGGGTGTTCCATCCCCTTCAAAGAGAGCCTTCCTTGTCCAGCTCCTGTCAAATTGACAGCGCACTCTACAGGATCAAAGAGGTTTTTACTTATAGAACTTACCTGGTAGTTACATATAGCTGTACATCTCTGTGACGCCAAGGCAGAATTTTAAATTTCAAGCTAGAGCTAAAAACACCTAGGTGATCCCTCTACCAGCGCCCTCTATAGGTAACAAGGAACTATCCCAACAATGTTCTAGAACCCATTAAGTTTTTTTGCCGAGAGACCGTAACACGGTCTAATTGTGGTTGAATTTTTGTCTGCAATTTTATACTTAAGTATTTCTTTGTGGTTTTTTTTCTAGCGCTTTGCTTTTGTGGTCGAATTAATTCTTTGTACAATATGTCTGATTCTGGTTCCCAGTGATAGATATTGTGCTTTAGGCTGTAGGACTTCTGTTGCTTCAGGGATCGACCCCCATTCAGTTTGCTCTTCATGTAGGGGTAAATTTTGTAATTCAGAGAATACATGTCTGAGGAATGTATGCATCTAACAACGGATGAATGGTCAGCCTTAGAGAAATATCTACAGTTAGAAAAGGACAGAGTTAGGAAAGCTTTGCAGAGGTCATCATCTGCTAAGTCTGTAGGGCAGGTAATTCAATCTGTTAACCCCTCTCCTATTAACTCTCCTTTGTCCGACCCTGGATCCCAAAATCCTATCACCGTGTCAGAGTTAAAAGTCCAAATGGACACTAAATTTTCAGCTGTGCTTTCCCAGCCATCCAGACGATGGGCCAAGCCATTGAAAAAATTGGCTCCTCGAAGTGAAGTGTTAGTTGAGGAGGTGTCTGTTCCCCCACTCGTTCTCCCAGGTCTAGACCTCTGTCGACTCCCCTGGTTCAGGAGAGGGCATGTCGAAACCGAAGGGAGGCGAGACCAGCTTGCTCCCGTGCAGTCACCCTCAAGTATTCCTGTTGTGCATTCCCAGGATGCTTCCATGCCATAGAAAAAAATCGCTGCTGGGATGTGTCTTCAGTGGTGATGATTCGGATGGTCCTCCTCGAGGTGGACGCTTCAAGATTCTTCTCGCCCTCTCAAGAGGTCTCGCGCCGTCTCCTGCAGCCATTCCAAAGAAAAGATCGTTGACGGATCCGCATGCGGGCTGTAGCTTCTGGGAGGATCCTGAACCTTTTTTCCTCCGCCTCTTCAGTAGATCAGCCCCTCGCCGGAAGGAACCTCGCCGTACTGATGCCCGAATAAGCGTGTTTCTGGTTCCAGGAGTGTCTACATCTCGTCCAGCCTCATCGCAGATAGTGCCTCCTCCTACTGGTCAACAAGATCCCCGTTTTGTCGCTCAAGTCACTTCAAATTGACGGATCTTATTCCAGTTCTTTTTGTGGCGCTCGTGCTGCTTCGGGAGCACCTGTTGCGAGACACTTCCCCGAATGCGCCACAAGTCTTGACTCAAGAGCCTCCCACTTCGCATGCACCAATGAAGAGGCTCAACCAGACGCTTCAGCATTCTTCTCTGGCTCCGGATTCGCCACGTTCGGTTTTCGAAACGCCACTTCAGCATGGCGCAGACGCCACTTCAGCTTGGCGCAGCGCCACTTCAGCTTGGCGCGCGCCACACTGACGGATTCGGCGCCATGGATCGGCATGGTCGAAGACTTTAGATTCACTACGACCTACTTTTCTGGAAACTGTTCCTGTGCACCAATTGTCTCCTGTGTCTTCTGTAGAGCAAGAAATCAAGAAGATGTAGAAATAGAAGAGGACTTTCCAGGAATCAAGGAGAAAATCTTCAGTTATAAGGAGTTACTCAAGTTTTTCGGGAAAACTTTGGGGACTCTTTAAGCCTTCGACTCCAAGCTTCTCCCAGATCGCAGTTTAAGAGGGATAACGCCGGATCCAGCTCCTTTTACACGCCTAGTTTTGGCGATTCTGGACCAAGAAGGCTATCAAGAAAAAAATTAATTCATAAATCTCAGACAAGAGAGAGCAAGGCAAGAGTATGTTTTGTCTTCCTCCCTCCAGATTGGCTCATCGCAGCCGCATGTGGTACGAGACTGGAGAACGTTTTTCTTTGGGTGTGTCTGCCTCCGCTCAAGGAGACTTCTCCAGTCTGGTGGATTCAAGTCGTCACACAGCTCTTCAATCAGCGAAGATCTTTTCACGCAGTCAGAGTTGGATCATCTTCTCAAGAGTATTTTCGCTGTTGTGGAGGTCATCAGTTTCCTTGATTGGTCAGTGGCGACTCTGGCTAGGAAAGTCAAAGAATCGGACTTTTCGGGCGCGGTCGAATGGATTTCACCAAGAGTCGACTGCATAGACAAGGGGTATGCGACAGTGCCTTGGAGCTAACCTTTTTGCAACCGAGTTCTGAAGAAACGACAACTCTGGTGCTCTTTTTGGTGAAGGGTGTTTCCGCAGCCAGAGGTCTGCTCTCCTCTTTGCTCCTTTGTCGAAGGACCACTTGTTCCTGGAATTAGTTCGAGAGACTGCTGAAGTTCTCACACAAAAAGCAACACAGGACCTGTTGGCTCAGTCAGCAAAGAGGCCAAGAAGACTACCCGATGCTACTCCACCAAAAACTGGTGTTTTCGACACTTCCAAGACGTTCAGGGGCAAGTCTGCTTCTCAGGCCCTTTCCAAGTTTCGTGGGAAAGGAAAATCTTCTACTTGACCTTCCAATTTTCAACAAAAGAAATGAGTGTGCTGTCCTCCACATAGCAGTAGGTGCCAGACTCCAGTCGTTCTCGGAAGCCTGGCAAAAGGTCACTCAAGATCCTTGGACCTTTGATCCGAGAGGGGTACTCCATCCCATTCCAACAAAAGCCCCCTCTATCGGACGCCCAGTCGTTTTTCCAACATACTCAACGACTCAGAAGTTTTGCGCTTCTTTAGAAGTTAGAAGCACTACTAAGGAAACAAGCCATCGAATTAGTGCCACCCCATGCTCTCCGGGGTTTTACAACCGTCTCTTTTTAGTTTCAAAGGTGCTTAGGTTGGAGGCCGGTTCTAGACGTTTTCATTGAACGTTTAAGAAAGAAGACGAAATTTTCGATGGAAACGACAGAGTCGGTTGGACATCTCTTCAACCAAAACTGGATGGTCTCGATAGACCTCCAGGATGCGTACTTCCACGTTCCTATCCATCAGGAATCAAGGAAGTTCCTGAGGTTTGTTTTCCAAGGCAAAGTTTTCCAGTTCAGAGCTCTTTGTTTCGGACTGTCAACTGCACCTCAAGTGTTTACAAGAGTTCTGTCAACGGCGGCAAAGAATCTTCACTTGCAAGGAATAAGGATGTCAATGTATCTGGACGACTGGCTTCTGAAAGACACCAAAGCCAAATGTGGGAGGACCTTCAAAGACATTATCTCTGGTAAAGGAACTAGGCCTACTAGTCAATGTTCCGAAATCGTCCCTGTCACCATCACAGCAGATAGTTTATTTGGGAGTGAGAATGGACTCTCTGACTTTTCAGGCTTCTCATCAATACACGGAGAGTAGAGTCTTGTCTAAACATGATAGACGACTTTCTACATCGCGAGGTTTGCTCAGCCAACCAGTGGATGAGCTTACTGGGACCTTAGCCTCGATGGAGAAGTTCGTAAAAATTGGGGAGACTCAAGATGAGGCCTCTGCAGTTTTATCTACAAAGCCAATGGCTCACAAAAACCCATCCGGATTCCTTTCTTTTCAAGATCTCAGATCAGATCAAGAAGGAGCTGTTCTGGTGGAATTCAAGGAAAGGCTACAGGAGGGAATTTCCTTTATCAAAAACCCAGACCTCACACTCTTGTCAGACGCTTTAATCAGGGGTGGGGAGCGACTTTAGACAACAAGGAATGTTCGGGCCTGTGGCAGGAAGAGCAGAAAGAACTGCACATAAATGTGAAAGAACTGAAAGCGGTACATCTAGCCCTGATGCAATTTCAGTAAGAAGTAAAAGGCAAGGTTATTCTAGTTCAGTCGGACAACACGACAGCTCTTGCTTATATCAAGAGGCAAAGGGACTCATTCCTTCTCCCATGTATCAGACGACCATGAACTTTTAGAATGGTCGGAAGAGAACGAGGTCACGTTATTGACCAGGTTCATAAAAAGGCGAGAGGAATGTAACAGCGGATCTTTTAAGCAGGAAGAATCAAGTCTTGCCCACGGAATGGACCTTACATCCGCAGGTTTGCAAACGATTGTGGAATCTGTGGGGTTGTCACTAGTAGACCTGTTTGCAACAGACAGAACAAAAACGCTCCCAGTATATTGCTCCCCAGATCCGGACGACAAGGCACTTTGGGTGGATGCAATGACAATGAGTTGGGATTGCCTAGATCTTTACGCTTTTCCACCGTTCAAAATTATCAGGAAGGTCTTGGAAAAGTTCAGGAACCACAAGAACACCAAGATGACTCTAATCGTTCCTTTCTGGCCATCGAGGAATGGTTCCCAGATCTCCTCCTCCTCCTCAAATTTTCCGAGGATCCTCCCCGTCGAGGAAAGATCTACTCAGACAACCCCACTTCCTGAGGTTCCATCAAATTTGTCCGCTCTACGGCTTGTCGCCTGCAGACTGTCGGCGACTCTCAGGAAGAGAGGTTTTTCAAAGGAGGTTGCAAATCTCGCTATTCTCCTCCCAGAAGAAAGTCTTCGGACGCAGTATACCAGGCTAGATGGAATCAGTTCAGAGACTGGTGCAATAGACATGGAGTTTCGTCTTCTAAAACCTCTCTAAATCAAATAGCGAAGTTCTTGCTATCCCTTTTAAGGAGAAAGGATTGTCTTTGAGCATTTATTATTAAAAAATATCGATCAATGCTTGCATCAGTATTTAAGCACAGAGGTCTGACATCTCGAACAATCAGGATCTAACAGATTTACTTAAGTCTTTTAATACCTCAAGACGAAAGTTCCTAAACAAATAGCATGGAATTTGGACATCGTTCTTAAATGGATTTGTTCAGATCAACCTCACCCAGCCTTTGGCAAATGCATCGCTGAGAAACTTGACTAAGAAAACTATTTTTCTAGTAACACTTAACAGCCAGGAGGGTGAGTGAGGTTCATGCCTTGGACAAAACTATTGGTTTCTCTCAAGGAAAAGCTGTATGTTCTTCCTCTCTTTAGGTTCTTAGCGAAGAACGAAGATGCGCCAGACCATGGCCGAGGTCTTTCAACATTAAGAGCCTTTCAGATCTTGTGGGAGAAGGAGAACAAGAGAGATTGTTGTGCCCGGTGAGAGCCTTAAAGTTCTATATTCACCGAACAAAAGGTATCAGAGGCTCTTCGGAGAACTTGTGGTGTTCTGTGAGAAACCCGTCAAGACCACTTTCTAAGAATGCTCTTGCTTTCTTGATTTAAGAGAAGTTATTTCAGAAGCCCATGTGAATTGTCAGGACTCAGACACGGGAACTCTGAAAGTGAGAGCACATGAGATAAGAGCTGTAGCTACTTTTTGGCTTTCAGGCACAACCTCTCAGTGCAAAAGATTGTGAATTCTACATTTTGGCGATGTAAGTCGATCTTCGTTCGCATTACTTGTCAGAATTGAAGACTGATTTTGACAATGGCAGTACCTTAGGGCCTTTAGTAGTTACTGACACGGTGGTGGGTGAGGAGAAAGAGGCAACCCTATCCGACTAACATTTTCTCCTTGAAGTTGGAAATTGAGTTTGGTTGCGTCGTTTGTAGGTACTATGTTGTTGGTTTAGGAGTACCTACAATCTTTTAATTTTATGGTTGAAAGTTTTTAATTTTATATTTTGGTGATAGAGGTGATCCCTTATTGTTAATTTGGTTCTGTGCCCAGAGCAAGGGCCACTAAGTCTTGTCCGACAAATCGTTGTCCTCTCCACGGCAAGTACTAACAGATTGTATCTGACACCCGGATCCTTTATATCCTGTCTATACAATCGAGGGATAAGCAGACTACAGAGGCAGTAACCGCTGAGTCAGCAATCCTTCAAGGTAAGGAACTAAAATTCATGTTTTTGATTTCTAACAATATATGTGGCTGACATGATCCCACCCCCTCTAAAGGTGCCAATCAGCCATATGTAACTACCAGGTAAGTTCTATAAGTAAAAATGATATTTTTATGATAAAATAAGGTTTACTTATACTTACCTGGTAGTTACATGAGTAAACCCGCCCACCTCCTCTCATGTCAAGTGGGCTTAAAACTTAATGGGTTCTAGAACATTGTTGGGATAGTTCCTTGTTACCTATAGAGGGCGCTGGTAGAGGATCACCTAGGTGTTTTTAGCTCTAGCGAAATTTAAAATTCTGCCAATGTCAGAGACGACAGCTATATGTAACTACCAGGTAAGTATAAGTAAAACCTTATTTTATCATAAAAATATCATATTTACTGTAGCTCTCTCAGAAGAAGTGTCGTCACTCCTCGAGAAGAAAGCAATAGAAGTGGTGGAAAATACAGTCTGAGGGATTTTACAACAGGCTTTTTGTAGTACTCAAAGCCACAGAAGGATGGAGGCCAGTACTCTACATGAGTACACTGAACTCCTACATAACGAAAACAAAGTTTCACATGGAAATAGTTCAGTCCATCCTATCATCCATTCGTTGAGGGGATTGGATGATCGCTCTCGATATGAGAGATGCTTACTTCCACATTCCCATTCAGCAGGACTCAAGGAAGTATCTGAGATTCGTTTTTGGGAATTAAGTGTTCCAGTTTCGAGTGTTATGTTTCGGCCTTTCGACAGCACCACAGGTCTTCATGCGATTACTAGCCCCATTAGCCAACTGGCTTCATCTGCTGGGAGTAAATATTTCCCTATACCTGGGCAAAAGAGAGGTGCATGGAGGACCTTCAAAGAACTTTGCTATTGACACAGGATCTAGGTTTACTGTTGAACCTTCAAAAATCCCAACTGACTCGTCAACAGATTCTTTATTTGGAGATGAAGCTCAATTCTCAGAATTTTCAGGCTTCTCCATCCCCCAAAAGAATAGGGGACTGCTTGAAGAAAGTCAACCTCTTCCTTTCCCTACAGACGTGCTCATCACTCAATGGATGAGTCTCCTGGACGCTCTAGTGTCGATCGAATAGTTTGTGAAGCTGGGAAGGCTGCATACGAGGCCGCTACAATTCTTTCTAAGAATCAGTTGGGATCGAAAGATAAATCAAGACTCGTGCATATCCCGATAACACAAGAGATAAAGGAGGACCTGCACAGGTGGAACTCCACCAGCAGACTATCAGAGGGAAAGTACTCTATCTGTAGTGAACCCTGACCCAGACTTCTTTTCTGGTGTGTCGGATGTAGGTTGGGGAGCTTCCTTTTTGGGGGGGGAGGAAGGAAGTTTCCTGAGTATGGTCTCAACAGGAGGGAAGTCTTCATATCAACCTGAAGGAATTAAAAACGATCCATTTGGGATTGTAACACTTTGTGAAGGAAGCCCACAACAAAGTAGTATCTGTACATGCGGACAACACCACAGCATTAGCATATATAAGACTCCAAGGGGGAACTCACTCATCCTCCCTTTGTGAGACAGCCAGAAGTCTCCTGATTTGGGCAGATCAGAACAGACCCAGTTGTTAACATGGTTCATTCAAGGAAAGTGCAACGTCTTAGCGGACGAGCTACAGAGTGGACTTTGGATTGTCGGGTATGTTCCAACCTGTGGAAGTTGGTGGGAGAACCTATGGTGGATTTGTTTGCAACGTCCAGGAACCACCGCCTTCCCCTGTTCTGCTCACCCTTTCTGGATCCTCGACCCTGGGCAACCGATGCGATGATGCAGAATTGGTCCGGCCTGGACATGTATGCCTTTCCTCCTTTTGGGATGGTAAGGGAGGTCCTGAAGAAGCTCCAGTCGCACCAGAGCACCAAGATGATGTTAGCTCCCTTTTGGCTGAGGAAAGAACGGGACAGTTACTCTAGCTACTAGTAGAGTTTTCACGACTTCTTCCGGCAGTCCCAAGTCTACTTAGACAACCCCACCACAGGAAGTTTTATCAGGACACAGCCATTCTGGCCCTAACAGGGTTTCAACTGTCAAACTCTTGTGAGCAAGCAAGAGCTGCAGAAGAAGCTTCTAAATGAGGTGACATTCTACTAACAAAGTCTACCAGAAAGTGAGCAGTCTTTAGACTGGTGTAGGAAGAATAACATCTCTTCTTCTAAAACCACTATAACTCAAGTGGCAGACTTTTTTCTCTACTTGAGACCCACCAGGGTCTTTCCTCTTCAACGATAAAAGGATATAGGAGGCTATGCTTACTCTCCATCTTCAGGCACAGAGGGTTAGAAATTTCTTCCAACCAGGATTTCAGATCTTAAATAGGTCTTTCAGACCTATCATCAATTAATAAGGAATTGGATGTCCTTGGAGATGTTACTTCCACATTCCTCAAGTCAGCTTTCTCAGATTCACATTTCGAAAGTAATGACATCCTAGGTCCAGAGGAAGAAGTGAAGCCTGTTTCAGTAAGAGCGTTTCTGGAGGACTTCAGAAGATTAGAGACCCAGCAGACTTTCTGTTAGGTTAAGAACCCTCCAGACCCCTGTCTAAGAATGCTCTATCTTTTTCGCACAAGACCTGATTCTGGAAGCACACACTAAGATTGAGAAGATATCCTACCTGTACTAAAGGTTAGAACAACGTGAAAGTTGCTACATCGGTGACTCCTCAACATAATCTTTCCCTTGGTTCGATTTTTACAGACTCAATTTTGGAAATGTTCAGTGTTTGTTATGCATTAAAAAGACGTGAGATGACTTATGAAGACTTTCCTTGCCTGTGGCTGGTGTAGTGTTCAGAAGGGCAGGTGGAAGCATCACTCCGTCCTGTCTCTTCCCTTGGCACAAGGGTGCGAGTTCATGGGGAGCCTGGAGGGCAAGGTACCTAGAGTGCCCACCAGTTTTTTTTCTGTGTAGGGTGGTGGTTTTTATATATACAGTTTATGTTTTTAATGTGTGGTGTAAGTGACTGTATTCTCTGGTTTTGTGTTTTTTATTCTACAAGCCCTAAACAGGGCCTTTACTTGTTGGCTTTGTTAATGATCAGACTCCTTCATTGCAAAGTTTATACCATACTTCATTAGTGATCGGAGTACTCCTTTTCTGAAGTCCTCCACTTCAGGTTGAGGCTTCCTGGCTATACCGGAAGGCTGCTACTCAGTTGAGATGAGCTCAACCAGAGGCAGTATCTGCCTGTACAGCTCTCACCGGGTTAAACAACAAGCATTGTTTCAATGCTAAGCCTATTTATTCTGTTCTCATGTCATTAACACTGTTAATGTTTTGGGCACAAGATGTCCATGAATCCCCCCTCCTGTTAATGTGGTTTCAGCTAAGTAATTACTGGGTAGGGTACTTATATAGAAATGACATTTTTATGATAAAATAAAGTTTTATTTATATTTACCCAGTAATTACAGATGGAGCCCACCCTCCTCCCCTCACATGGACTTTAGAGCATAAACAAAAGTGAAGCTCTTGGCTCAGTTGTTCTTCTCTCTCTCTTTCTCTCTTACCCCAAAAGTGGGCGGGGTTTAGTCACCTACATGAACAAAAAACTATCACTACCACGATTTTAAAAATCGAAGCTGCCATTGAGTTAGAAACTCTTAGCTAAGTAATTACTGGGTAAGTATATACTAAACTTTATTTTGTCATAAAAATGTCATTTTTAGAGACTCTGAACTCCTCTTACCCTGTTTTGTACTACTGTATTGTTCATAAGGCCACATATTTACAACAGTGATAAAATCAGTCCAACATGTTTTAGGTCATTTGTACTTCCCTTACTGGAATACTGTTCTCTGGTGTGGATGTCTGCTTCTGCCAGAGATTTATCTCTGTTAGATAGAGTGGTGTGCTGTGGTAGGTTTCTGTTTCCTAATAGTAGCAGTTATGACTTGGACCATTGACGGATGGTCTCGTTTGTCACTTTTTCCTAGGTTGTATGTATTTCAACAGAGATCTTTCACAGCCACAATTGATTCCTGATCTCCTTTATCTGCCAAGAGCAACCAGATTCGCTGAACAGCGCCACCAATATGCAGTAAATGTGCCTCTCTGTCGAACTTCTCAGTTCCAGAGGTCCTTTATTCCTCACACCATTGGACTGCATAACAGAGGATGTCATGCAGTTGGACCTTCAGGTTTCAAGCAAAAATGGAACACATTACTACCTTAATATTCTTCTCGCATTGTAATACAGTTTTATCTATTTATCTATTCATTAATTTATTTTTTCACATAAGTAACTTACCAAGTAATTACATAGCTACTAGTTTTAATTATTGCGGCAGCTTAAATTTTGAAATTTGCGCTAGCGCTTCCATTGTTTTAGTGTAGGTGGCTAGCCCTGCCCACTTTTGGGGGAGAATAAGTACAACACAGCTGAAGAGCTCAATTCGTTTCTGCCGGTTAACCAATGAACTTCAGTTGTCTTGAGCAGCTTGATTTTGTATTTTGGTTGCCTGATGATTGTACTTGTTCTCCATTTGGTGAAGTATTCATGATTTTGGTAGCCTTTGTGCTATTTCTAGATAGATTAGGTTTATTTAGACCTAGTTTTCACTGATTATGACTTTATTCCTGACGATGTCTTAACTCTAATGCTTCTAGTGTTCGTTTTTGCAGCAAAGGCTGCACAACTAGATTGACGAAGTCTCTATGATTCACACACAATCTGTAGTAATTGTAGAGGACAGAATTGTTCAGTTGATATGACTTGTGTTGAATGTAGGGACTGGGATCAGGGGAAATGGAAGACTTTAAAAGCCCATCTAGATAAGCTTGAAAGAGACAGGAAAAGGAAGGCGGCTGCTAGAGCTGAAGCTAGGAACTTAGCCAGCTTAGAATGTACCCCTAAATCGGGTGTAGCCGATTCACCTGTTCTGTTATCTCCTTTACCTGCTTTTTCCCCATTAACCAGCCATCTGGCTATTCCACCCGCTCCTTTACCTGGCTCCCATTCTTCTGACCCTAATGCCATTGCTAGTCTTAAAGCCCATGTTGACCAGAAATTCGGTCTCATAGTTCTGTTGTTCAGTTAGGGGCATCGGTGAAAGTCCTTATGGACAAAGTGAGTGTTTAAAGTGCAAGTGCAAGTATACTGTCAGTGGAGGAGGTGGCTACTCGTCCCGTCGACACTTCTAGACAAGGGTCACTCACTGTCAAACTCCCATAAACCTGGGAGGAGTCATAGGGAGATCGGCGGGATTTGCCCATGGGTAGTTGCCCCCTTAGTTGAACCTGTTGACTGGTCCCAGGCCTCGGTGACGGACAGCTATTGGAAAGGCGTCCAAAAAGGTGTGCATGAGCTCTCTTCCAGTGCTTCGGATTCCAGCCTGGATAAGAGGAGCCGAAGGCGCTTCTCTGATGAATTCTGACTATTAAAGAGGCATGCCACGGTCACAGGCCTCTCTTCTCTGCCTCCCTGTAAGTGTCTTGAGGAGCCTGAGCACAGTCCTCAGCCATCCTGTAGCTTCTGGGACAACCCAGAACGTCTTTCTCCTGAGCGTCCAGTGGAAGAGCGCCAGTATTTGGCGCCCAGGCTCCTATCCAGTTCCCGATTGCACCCTTCATTGTCTTCTAGGCGCCTAGTGCCCAATCACCCCGTGCCAGTTTCCGAGTGCTCCCCGCCACCTTCCATCTGCTCAGCGCCCGGCACCAAGTACTTGGCACTACCTCCTCAGTTGCCGGCCACAATTACTCCTGCTCATGAGGAGCATGAGTGCCCATTCAGTGCCAACTTGATGACATTCTAGGCCATCTTCAGAGGACACCTACAGTAACAAAGGACCCTCTGGACTTGTCTCCTCCGATTTCTTCAGATGACGAGATTCTTGACCAGGCACCTACTCCCACGGGGTACGCAGCTCTTCTCAGATATTTCTTGGTCACTTTCCCATCTTTTCTTCTCCAGCTGCCCCAGCTCCTGCCTCTGCATTCTTGATGAGGAACCAGCCTGTTGAGAGTTTCAGGCTTCCTAAGATGGTACTGTCCTCCTCGTCCAGGAAAGCCTTGAGAGATATTGGAGAGTGGCTCTCGGAGAAGAGAGAGCAGGACAAGGCGGTCTTCTGTTCGCCTTCCTCTCGTCTTTCATGCTGGAGATATCTCTCTTATACCACCAGAGAAGCTCCCTTTTTGGGAGTTGCTGCTTCCTCCCAAGGGGACTTCTCTGGCCTTATTGATTCGTCCCGAAGGTTGGCCTTTGCATCAGCCAAGATCATGTTCTCGTATATGGAGTTAGACCATTTAGTCAAGAACCTTTTTAAAGTACTTGAAGTACTTAGCTTCTTAGACTGGACCGTTGTCACTCTTCCAAAAAAGATCAAAGACTGTGGCGATCTCACAGAGGACTTGTCTGCAGACTGGGTGAGTATGCTTTCTTGTGCAGGCAAAGCCATCAGGGATGGCTCCTTGGAGTTGGCTTCCTTGTTTTCCATGGGTGTACTGAAGAAGAGGGAATTTTGGTGTTCTGTCCCCACCAGAGGTATTACTTCCACCCAGAAATATGCGCTCCTGTTTTTACCTTTGGATCATCTTCATCTTTTTCCTCAAGCAAAAGTACAAGAGATAGCCTCAGATCTTCAAAAGAAGTTGACCCAAGCTCTTCTGGCTCAGTCAGCCAAACGTCCAAAAGAGCCAGCCTCATTTGGTGCTAAGACGGTCTCTCTACAGCAGCAGCCCTTTTGTGGCAGTAGGGCAGTATTTCAGCCTAGACCCCAGCTCTAATGTGCGTTCTGTCTGACCAGTTAAAAAGGCCCCCACAAAACCTTCCGCTCGTAAGTGAAGATCCTGTCCTCCATGCGCCAGTGGGAGCCAGGCTTCTCCATTTTTGGGAGAGATGGGAAGCCAGAGGTGTAGAGCTGTGGATTTCAGTAGTTTTGAAAGAGGGCTATTCCATCCCATTCAGGGAGAATCCACCTTTAGTGTTGACGCCCATTGCATTGACAGCCTACTCAATGGGCTCAGAGAGGTATTCGGCCCTTGTGGAAGAGGTCTCTATTCTTCTCAAGAAAAGAACTGTGGAGTTGGTTGAGGATGTCAGCGCAGGGTTTTTATGACCATCTGTTTATGATCCCCAAGGCATTGGGGGGTTGGAGACCTGTCCTCGACTTCAGCACCTTGAATTTCTTCGTTCAGAAAAGAAAATTCAAAACAGAAACGAGCCAGTCAGTTCTGTCATCCATTCACCAAGGCGACTGGATGGTAATGATTGATGTGCAGAACGCATACTAGTGAGTCCAAGAAGTACCTAAGATTTGTGTTTCGGGGCAGAGTCTTCCAGTTTCAGGCTCTGTGCTTCAGCCTCTCTACAGCTCCACAAATTTTCACTCGTGTTCTTCCCCCTCTCGCGAAGTGGCTCCTGGACGATTGGCTTCTTCGCTCTCCATCAAGAGCACAATGCAAGGAGGACCTTCAGAAAACCCTCCTTCTGGCCTAGGAGCTGGGTTTGCTCATCAGCTTACCAAAATCTCAGCTGACTCCGACTCAAGTAATTCTCTATTTGGGGATGACGATCAACTCTCTGAGTTTTCGGGCTTTTTTGTCCCCCAAAAGAGTCCAACCATGCCTTCAGACGGTCCGCCATTTCCTCTCCCTCCCGTCCTGTTCGGCCAACAGGTGGATGAGTCTCTTAGGAACCCTAGCATCCATCAAGAAGTTCATCAGTCTTGGAAGACTCCACATGAGGGTACTGCAATTCTTTCTGAAGGCCATTTAGAACATGAAAAAATACTGGGATTCATTAACCCTTAAACGCCGAGCTTCTATTTACAAAAACGTCTCCCGTATGCCGGCGGCGTTCGGGAGTTAGCGCCAAAGCGGAAAAAAATTTTTTCAAAAAATCACAGCACGCTTAGTTTTTAAGATTAAGAGTTCATTTTTGGCTCCTCTTTTTGTCATTGCCTGAAGTTTAGTATGCAACCATCAGAAATGAAAAAAAATATCATTATCATATATAAATATTGAAATATATAACAGCGCAAAAAAATTTTTCATATATAATTTTATACAAATCGCTGTGAGCAAAACGGTTAAAGCTAACGGGTTATTTGTTTTTCTTTGTATTGTACACTAAATTGCGATGATTTTGGTATATAACAAATTGTAAAACGATCAAAGCAACACAGAGAAAATATTATCACAAAATGATGCATGAATTAAGTAACTCATGGATCGTAAAAAATGTTTTTTTCAAAAATTCACCATAAATTGAAATTTTGTGCTAGAGACTTCCCGTTTGTTGAAAAATGAAGGTAATTGATTGAATATTACTAGACTGTAAGTGTTTTAGCTTACAATTGCAGTTTTCGACCATTTCGGTCGAGTTAAAGTTGACCGAAAGTAGAATTTTTTCTATTTATCGTGATTTATATGAAAATATTTCAAAACTGATAAAAGCTACAACCATGAGTTATTTTCTGTTGTATTGTACATGAAATTGCGCACATTTTCATATATAAAACTTTATGTAATGACTAATATAAAACGGTGCAAACATTACGACAACGTGACGAAAGAATTTCTGAGATGTTCAGCCGAGTTACCGCGCGGATGTAAGGAAAATGTTTTTGTAAAAAATTCACCATAAATCAAAATATTGTGCTAGAGACTTCCAATTTATTGCAAAATGAAGGTAAATGATTGAATATTACTAGAATGTAAGAGTTTTAGCTTACAATTGCGTTCTTCGACCATTCCGGTCAAGTTAAAGTTGACTGAAGGTTGAAATTTTGGCAGTTATTGTATTTTATGTGAAAATATTTCAAAACTGATAAAAGCTACAACCATGAGCTATTTTCTGTTGTATCCTACATGAAATTGCACACATTTTCATATATAAAACTTTATGTAACGACTAATGTAAAACGATACAAACATTACGACAACGGGACGAAAGAATTTCTGAGATGTTCGGCCGAGTTACACGGCATAAAACGTAAGGAAAAAGTTTTTTTTTTTTCAGAAATTCACCATAAATCGAAATATTGTGCTAGAGACTTCCAGTTTGTTGCAAAATGAAGGTACATGATTGAATATTACTAGAATGTAAGAGTATTAGCTTATAATTGCGTTTTTACCATTTCGGTCGAAGTTAAAGTTGACCGAAGGTTGAAATTTTGGTAGTTATCGTAATTTATATGAAAATATTTCAAAACTGTTAAAAGCTACAACCGTGAGTTATTTTCTGCTGTATTCTACATGAAATTGCACACATTTCCATATATAAAACTTTATGTAACGACTAATATAAAACAGTGCAAACATTACGACAACGTGATTTAAAGAATTTCTGGCGGACATAAGGAAAAGGTTTTTTCAAAAATTCACCATAAATCAAAATATTGTGCTAGGGACTCAATTTGTTGCAAAATGAAGGTAAATGATTGAATATTACTAGAATGTAAGAGTTTTAGCTTAAAATTGCGTTTTTTTACCATTTCAGTCGAGTCAAAGTTGACCGAAGGTTGAAATTTTGGCAGTTATTGTGGTTTATATGAAAATATTTCCAAACTGATAAAAGCTACAATGATGGGTTGTATGTTGCTGTATTTCACATGAAATTGCACACATTTTCATATATAAAACTTTATGTAACGGCTAATATAAAACAGTGCAAAACTTACGACAAAATGACGAAAGAATTTCTGAAATTTTCGGCTGAGTTACCGAGTGGGCGTAAGGAAAAAGTTTTTTTCAAAAATTCACCATTAATCGAAATATTGTGCTAGAGACTTCCAATTTGTTGCAAAATGAAGGTAAATGATTGAATATTACTAGAATGTAAGAGTTTTAGTTTACAATTGCGTTTTTACCATTTCGGTCGAGTCAAAGTTGACCGAAGGTTGAAATTTTTTGTAGTCGACGTACGGTACGTCCACTTGGCACCCAACAGACAATTTTAGTCGACGTATGATACGTCCAGTAGGCGTTTAAGGGTTAGTCTTCCCAAAAACTCTAGAAATCAAGGAGGATGTGTGGTGGTGGCTTTCAAAAAGAAGGCTTTTAGCGAGGAAGTCTCCTTCCTGTGAACCCCAGCCTAGTCTTGTACTCAGACGCTTCAGATCTGGGTTGGGGGGCTCTTCTTGGAGATCTGGAAGTTTCTGGGATTTGGTCGCCAGAAGAGAGGAACCTTCACATCAATGTGAGGGAATTGAAGGCCATTCATGTAGGTCTTCAATCATTTGTAAAAGAGACGTTAAACAAGACAGTAGCGGTCCACTCAGACAACACCACCGCTCTGTCTTACATAAAGAATCAGGGAGGCACTCACTCCTTCTCCCTCTTTGAAGCAACGAAGGACCTTCTCTTCTGTGCAAAGGAGAACCAAACCAAGATAGTGGCAAGATTCATTCAGGGCAAGCTGAATGTACTAGCGGACGAGCTAAGTCGTCACGGACAGGTCCTGACCACTGAATGGACTCTAGCTCCACAGGTATGCACCGACCTGTGGAGACTGTGGGGAAAGCCATTGATAGACCTGCTTGCAACGTCGAGGAATCATTGTCTCTTGTTGTTTTGCTCGCCAGCCCCAGACCCTCTGTCATGGGTGACGGATGCCATGCTCCAGAATTGGCCAAACTTGGACCTGTATGCCTTCCAGCCATACAGCATGGTCAGGGAAGTTTTGAACAAGTTTCTGTCTCACCATAATGCTTCAATGACCCTAGTGGCTCTGTTCTGGCCTCGAAAAGAGTGGTTCCTGGACCTCCTCAGACTTCTAGTGGATTTTCCAAGACTCCTGCCACAGAAACCAAGTCTTCTTAAACAGCAGCATTTCCGTCGATTCCACCGAGGTCTGTCCGCTCTTGCTCTGACAGGATTCAGACTGTCAGCAGGCTTGTCAGAGTGAAGGGCTTTTCAAGACCAGCTGCAGAGACTATTGCAAAGTTTAGATGCCAGTCTTCTTCGAGGGTCTACCAAGCTAAGTGGGCAGTATTCTGCACCTGGTGTAGAGGACATAACATCTCTTCTACTCAAACCTCTGAGGTGCAGATTGCTGATTTTCTGCTTTTCTTGAGGACTTCCAGGGATTTATCTTCATCTATCATCAAGGGATACCAAGCCATGCTAGGTTCTGTATTTAGACGTAGAGGGCTGGATCTAGGATCTGATCAGGGCATGAGCGATTTGATTAAGTCCTTCGACACAACCACACAAAATACGACAAATTCAGTCGCCTGGAATCTGGACGTTGTCCTCAAGTGACTTTCAGGTCCTCCATTTGAGTCCCTTCGCTCCATCTCTCTTAGAGACTGGATAAGGAAAACTCTCTCTTGTTGCTTTGGCTACGGCCAAAAGAGTCGGCGAGCTGCTAGCCATAGATAAAAGAGTTGGACTCTCCCAAGGAGATGTAGTCTGCTCTTTTACCTTGGGTTTTCTGGCTAAGAACGAGACTCCTTCTAAGCCTTGGCCCCATTCTTTCATCATCAAGAGTTTAGTGGACATTCTTGGTCCAGGAGAAGAAGAGAGAACTCTTTGTTCTGCAGGAAGTGTAAATCAGCGTTTGCAACACATTGTTTACATGAAGTAGAGACAGTGTTTGATAGCTGCGGTACCTTGGGTCCGTTATCTGTGGCTGGCATGGTATAAGGGGATGAAGCATAGGAGTTATTCACCTATTCTCCGTTTCTTCACTTTGTTGTAGGCTGTCGATTTTTGGGGACCCTGGGGTTACTGTGTACCTGGAGTACCCACCAGTCCTTTTAATGGAGGGGTAGTGGTTTTTTAATTTTGTGTAGGTGACAGCATTCTCTGGTTTTTTATTATGGTACTGCGCCCAGGGCACGTTTTGAAACTGTGCTAGCCATCGGATAACTCCTTTGCTGCATAACTTCCTCTGATCCTTCACTAGCCATTGGAATACTCCTTCGCTACAAAGCTCCCACTGAAGTAGAGGCGCCCCATGGCTATACCGCCACGCCAACCAGAGGTAGTATCTTTCTGTTTCAAAATTCTTTTCCTTACTGAAATTTTTGGTGTAGAATATGTCCATGCATCCCACCTCCTGTCAATATGGGATTCAGCTATGTAATTACTTGGTAAGTTACACATGTGAAAGTAGTATTTTCATAATAAAATTAAGTTTTGTATATACTTACCATGACACAGGGCACAAATGAATTTAGCTGCAGTGATAATTAGAAACTAATAGCTATGTAATTATTTGGTAAGTACATATGAAATTTAATTTTATTATGAAAAAATACCATTTTTATTATGTCACTTACCAATTACATGGCTTGCTATTTTCAAATCTAAAGCTTTAGATTTGAAATTCGCGGTAGTGCTCTTTTGTTTTGGTGCAGGTAAGTGCCCCACCCACTTCCAGGGGAGCACAGGTACAACGTAGCTGAAGAGCTCAGTTCGTTTCTGCCACTCAGTGACCACACATCTGTTGTTCAGGAGTGTTGACCCGATGGTTTTGATTGTTATCAAAGGATTTGGTTAAGTATTCTGTACAGTACTTTGGTAGCCTCTGCGCTATATTTTCTTAGCTTAGATAAGCTTAACTTAGACTTTTGTGGAATTTTTACTTATTATGTCAGACTTGGGTGTGTCTAGTAACCGGTATTGTAGCAAAGGCTGCAATAGTAGGTTGACTTCCTCTAAATATGACGCTCATTCAGTATGTTTTCATTGTCGAGGAAAAATTTGTTCTGACTTGACTTGTGAAGAATGTAGAGATTGGGGTGAAATTAAATGGAGAATTTTGACTGCCCATTTAGATAAGCTAGAGAAGGCTAGACATAGAAAGGCAGCATCTAGAGCCGAGGCTAGAGCTTCAGTGTCTTCCACTCCCAAACCGGTCCTTTCAACACTTGTGACTACTCGCTCGCCTATTCCTACTTCTCTCACACTTCCTACTACTCCATTACCTGGCTCTGACCCCTCTGAACCTAGTATCATTGCCAGTCTCGAAGCCTAGATCAACAAGAAATTTGATGCATTAGTGAATACAGTTGCTCAAATAAGAGCTCTAGTAAGAGTCCTTTTAGACAAGGCAAGTGTTGAACCCGGTGCAAGTGTCGTTGCAAGTGTTAGTGTGAGTGCTGTGTCAGTGGAGGGGGTGGCTACTTGTCCCACCAATGCCCCTAGACAGAGGTCCCTGCCAAACTCCCCTGCACCTGGGAGGAGGCAAACTGTAAATCCAAGGGAGGCCAGTGGGGTTTACCCACGAGTAGTAGCTCCCTCAACCGAACCTGTTGCTATTTCCCAGGTTTCAGTGGCTATGCACTGGAAAGGTGTCCCAGTGGATCACACTTTATCGTCCAGTGGTTCTGATTTGAATGAGCCTAAAGGATGCAGTTGGCATTTTCATGATTCCTCCAGGGCTTTGAAGAGGCATGTTTTGGAGGATCAGAACCCCTCGATCCCTCATAATTGCCATAGGGGCCAAGAGCCCTCTTGTAGCTATTGGGACGATGGAGAGCTCCCAGTGGCTTGCAAGTGCCCATTGGCTCCCTAAAGCCAAGTGGCTCACAGACGTACAAAGGGAGCGGATCACCCCATGGGACCAGAGCTTCCAGTAGCTCCTAAGTGTCCAATGGGATCAGAGCACCCAGTGGCTCCCGATCTCCCAGTGACTTCTAGCCCTCATGCAGTTTTGGTCGATGCTTCCGAAGGTTCGTCTGATTTGGGTGTCCCGATAACAGCGGATGAATCTGTTTCTGCGCCCTCTGTTAAGATTCAAGATACTAAGGTTGTACATTCGCCTCCTTTCCCAGAGCGCCCGACGGCAGCATTAGTACCTCCAACTCAAGATTCTTCACTGCTTCCTATTCATCAGTGGTTGGACAATATCCAAGAACTTCTAAAGAAACTTTCATCTTTTCCCCAGAAACCAGGGGAAACTCAACAGGACTTGGCGCTTTCTGCTATTTCTTCAGCAGAAGAGGAACCAGAATAGGAGTAACCTTCATCTTCGTATGCATTCCTCTTAAATTATTTCTGTTTTGTTTTCCTTTGTACATCTTCACTTGTGTCTTCCTTCATGTTGCAGCAACTCGTAGGATCTGCTAAACTCCCGAAGATGGTTCTTTCAATTTCTTCCAAGAAGGCTTTAGCTTGCATTGACTCTTTCTTGTCCGAGAAGAGGGAATTAGGCAAGGCTGTGTTTTGTTCCCCTTCTTCACACCTGTCTAAAAGGAAGCATGTTTTTTATGCGACCAGAGAAGTGCCGTCCATGGGGGTCTCTGCCTCCTCCCAAGGGGACTTCCTCAACCTGATTGATCCCGCTTGCAGATTGACCTTCGACTCGGCCAAGATCATGTTTTCTGCTACAGAACTCGATTGTTTGGTGAAGGACACGTATAAGGTCTTCGAAATCTTCGGTTTCCTCGACTGGACAGTAGGTGCCTTGATGAAGAAAATTGAAGATTGCTCTTCACAGCAGGACAATTTTGCAGCAGATTGGCTCGGGGCACTTTCTTGTGCCGATAAGGCTATTAAGAGACGGGGCCCAAGAATTAACTACTCCCTTTTCTACGGAATGCTAAAGAAAAGGGAGTTGTGGTGCTCCTTGACAACCAAAGGAGTTACGCCTTCACAGAGATCCTCTCTTCTCTTTGCCCCATTGGGTAAGAGTAGCCTTTTCCCTCGAGCTACAGTAGAATGGGTGGTTACAGAGCTCCAAAAGAAAGTAACCCATGACCTTCTAGCACAATCAGCCAAGCGACCGAAGGATTCAAACCATGCTGCTTCAGTTTCTTTCAACCCTGGACCTTTCTATCCCCTTCAACCACGGCCCTTTTGAGGTGGCAGAGGAAGAGCACATTCTTGTCCACGCTCGAACCCCAGATCTGTCCAACCCATCACAAAGAAATCCTCCTCAAGACCCGCCTCTAGTAAGTAAAGGTCCTGTCCTGTCCTCCATCTCCCAGTGAGCGCCAGATTCATTCATTTTTGGAAACACTGGGAAGCAAGATCAGTGGAACCGTGGGTACAGTACTTCAAGTACTCACAGAAGGGTATTCATTACTCTTCATGGAGAGACCTCCTTTGATGTCTTCTCCCATCCTTTAAAGGAGTACTCAGAAGGCTCCGAGAGGTTTTCAGCCCTCTCAAAGGAGGTTGCAGCTCTTCTCCAGAAAAGAGCAATAGAGGTGGTGGAAGACTTATCATCTGAGGGGTTTTACAACTGCCTATTCATAGTCCCTAACACATCGGGGGGTCGGAAACCTGTCCTGGATGTAAACACTCTGAACTTCCTCATCCAAACCATGAAGTTCAAGATGCAGACGAACAACTCAGTTCTCACTGTGACTCGTCAAGGAGACTGGGTGGCATCAATCGACATGAGCGGCACTTACTTTCATATCCCAATGCACCAGGATTCCAGGAAATACCTGAGGTTTGTATTCCAGGACAGGGTTTTCCAGTTCAGGCTCTGTGCTTCAGGTTGTCCACAGCCCTTCAAGTCTTCACCAGTGTACTTACCCCTCTATCGCAATGGCTTCACCTAATGGGCATGAAAGTATGCCTATACTCTATCTGGACAACTGGCTCCTACGATCGTCATCCCAGAGGAAATGCACAGAGGACCTTCTCAAAACTCTTCAGTTACCCCAAAATTTGGCCATTCTAATCAATCAAGAGAAATCCCATTTAGTCCCTTCTCAGTCTATAGTTTATTTAGGGATGAAGATAGACTCTTGGAATTTTCAGGTTTTTCCATCTGCCAAGAGAACACAGTCATGCACCCAGAAAATCCGCCACTTTCTTAATCTGCAGGCCTGCTCTGATGATTGGATGAGTCTGGTAGGAACCTCTCCTCCATCGAGGTGTTTGTACCATTAGGGAGACTGCATGTGAGGCCTTTACAGTTCTTCCTAAAGGCCAATTGGAGCAGGAAGACTCTTCCTGACTCCTTTGTAGTCCCCTTCGCACTGGAAATAAAGGAAGACCTTCAGTGGTGCCTCGAAGAAGGGAGATTCCTTGTAGGAAAATCTCTGCTTCAACCGAACCCGAGCCTAACGTTGTTTTACAAATTGGATCTGGGTTGGGAGCAATCTACGATACTTGGAAGTAGCAGTAATGTGGTCTCTACAAGAGAGGAAGCTACACATAAACCTGAAGGAACTGAAGGCAATTCACCTGGCGCTTCAGCATTTTGCTTCAGTGATTCCCAGCGCAGTGGTAGCAGTTGATTCGGACAACACATCTGTTCTAGTGTATATTCGGAACAAGGAAGGAACACACTCCTTTTCGCTGTGCGAAGTAGCCAGAGATCTTCTTTGGGCTCACAGCAACAACACCCAGATCCACCGACCTGTGGAAACGGTGGGGAAAGCCATTGGTAGACTTGTTTGCAACGTCCAGGAATCATCGCCTCCCCCTGTATTGTTCTCTGGTGCCAGACCCTCAAGCGTGGGCAACCGATGCAGTGCTCCAGGACTGGTCAGACCTGGAGGTTTACACTTTTCCTCCATTTAGTTTAGTGAGGTAAACCATAAACAAGTTCAGGCCCACAACACGTCGATGATTCTGGTGGCTCCCATTTGGCCTCAAAAGGAATGCCTTCTGGACCTTCTAGAGCTTTTGACTTTCCACGGTTCCTTCCACAGAGGGAAAAATCTGGTCAGACAACCTTATTTCAATCACTTTCATCAAGGTTTGCCCACTCTCGCTCTGACAGGCTTCAGACTGTCAGGAAGCTTGGGAAGAGCGAAAGGTTTTTCAAAAGAGGTTGCAAATGCTATTGCTAGATGTAGACGCGAATCTTCTTGTAAGCTCTACCAAGCTAAGTGGGCAGTATTTTGCAGATGGTGTAAGAGACATGCCATCTCTTGTTATGAAACATCTATAGCCCAAGTAGCAGATTTTTTACTCAAACTGAAATCTTCCTGAGGTTTGTTGACACCTACGATAAAAGGCTACAGATCTATGCTGAATTCAGTATTCAAGCATAGAGGTTTGGACCTTTCTTCAAACCCAGATATTTCAGACTTGATTAAGTCATTTGATACCACAAAACGGAATGCTCAAACTCTGGTTTATTGGAACTTGGATGTAGTACTGCATTGGTTGTCAGGTCCCCCCTTTTGAACTGCTTCACACATCTTCTTTTAGGGATTTATCCAGGAAGACTCTATTTTTGATCGCCTTAGCCACAGCAAGACGAGTCAGTGAATTGCAAGCGCTGGATAAACAGGTTGGTTTATCCCAAGGAGATGCAGTATGTATGTACATCTTAGGGTTCTTAGCAAAGAATGAGAACCCATCTAATCCATGCCCTCGTTCATTCTCTATTAAGAGTCTTGCAGAATTGGTTGGACCTTCGAACCAAGAGAGAGTTTTATGCCCAGTGAAAGCATTAAAACATTACCTTGAGAGAACCAAGAAGATCAGAGGGGGATTTACATAACCTCTGGTGCTCAGTTAAAAATCCTTTGCTTCCTCTCTCCAAGAGTTCCCTCCCTTTCATTTTGAGAGATATAATTGTGTAATCTCACTTGGGGATCCAAGAAGATATTTACCTTTGTTAAAGGTAAAAGCCAATGACATGCAGGCAGTAGCCACATCGTTGGCTTTTAAGCACACTCTCTCTCAGCTATAATCCAATCAACTTATTGGAATTGTTGCTCACCATTATTTACAGGATGTCAAAACAATGTTTGAGGACTACAGTACACTGGGTCCGTTCTCCGCAGCTGGCATGGCACTAGGGAATGAGGGGTGGGAGTAATACTTCTATTTTCCTCCATCTCCTCGCCTTGTTTAAGGTCATTGAGTTATTTGGGAAGCCAAGATGTACTTGGTACCTGGAGTACTCTCCAATCGTTGATTTTTATGGATGGGTAGTTTTTTTTTTTTTAATTGGTGTTCAGGTAACATGGTTTTTATGGTCGTCTTGGTTGGTGTTTTTTTTTTTTCACACCCAGGGCAAGGACAATTGTTTTGTTTAGCTTTGTCAGTCATAGGAGTACTCCCTGACTACAAAGCTCCCACTGAAGTAGGGGCAGCTCCTGACTTTACCGATAATGTCCTCCCTACAGGTCGAGATGAGCAACGACCAGGAGGCAGTAGCTTCCAGCTCTAGCTCTCTCCCCAGGTAAGGTTACAACAAGCATTACCACAATGCTTGCTTTTTATCCATTTTAAGTGCATTTCCAATCATAAATGTTTTTTGAGCAGTACATGTCCATACTGTACTTCCCACCTCCTGTCAATGTGGGAGTATATAAAAATGACATTTTTATAATAAAATAAAGTTTTATATATACTTACCAAGTAATTACATGATCGGAGCCCTTCCTGCCTCCCCGCATATGGACATAAAGCATAAATGAACTGAGCTCTTCAGCTGTGTTGTACCTATACTTCCCGCAAATTTCAAATCTAAAGCTGCCATTAATGTAGAAACTAATAGCAAGCTATGTAATTACCTGGTAAGTACAGTACAGTATATATAAAACCTTGTTTTATTATAAAAATGTCATTTTTCTTTTTAATAAGTGGGATCTCTTCTGTATGTGTTTCCCTTTACTTCCTCTTACTTCTTCCTAATGAACAGCATATTCTTTGGAAGCTTGAATTTCAAGTCAATGGCCCTTGTGGGCTTGTTCGATATGAATAGGGCCTGGATTCTGACCCTGAGAGGAACCAAATTCCATGTTGGTTTTTTGCAGCTTACCAACAATTTTCAGGGAGACATTCCTTCAGTGTTTATCTAGTTGAAGGATATCCCTAGTACTTTAGTTCCCTGGTGGTTGTAGGGGGATTGATTTTAGGATTTATTCCCTCTAGCAGGATATTCCCCTAGAACTTATCTTTTGGGATAGATCTAAAACAACCACAAGTTGTGAGGTTTTCAGAACTACATTCTTCTTATACAGTAACTGCATTGACACTATAAACTGTCTCATGCGAGGGTGAGGTTTTATATTGCGTCTTAAGAGTCTATCTTTAAGATTACTAGAGACCTGACTACAAAATTATTTCAGAGACGGGCCGGTTTATCTCTCCTGGAAGGAGCTTGACATAGTCCCTGAGTCTATGCTTGTATAGACAACTTAATGGAGGTCTTTAGTTTGCTTAGTAACTAAAAGCTGTTCACAGCTACGATGAGATATAGTTCAGTGTTTTCTTGCGTTTTATGTAACTCTTAACTAGGTATTACTTATGACCTGGACCTCAAGAGCCCTAGGTCTTGTGAATCAAGGTGCCTGGGACACAATATTGCCCTTGCCTAATATTTAGAGTTTTGTCTGCAGAGCCATTTTTGGGGTAGAAAGGTCTCTTTAAAGAACTTAACTATGCATGCTATCTCTGGTCAGCCCTGGCAGCTGCAAAAGTGTAAGCGAATTCCGAGCATGTATGGGGAATGTTGGATTTTGCAATGAAGACACTTAAGCTTTTACTCTTGCCCTGCATTTATAGCCAAGAATGATATCAAGGCATTTCCCTTCTCTGGGTTTTTAAAATACTGTACAAAAATTGAGGTAGATCCTTTTATTCTAGATATTGGCAACTAGATTGTATTCAGATAGATTAAAGCCTATCAGGGGTGATATTAATCATTTGGTGGATTAAGAGATTGAATGTTACTATGTCTAATGCATTACCCTTTTGTAGTTTGATTTTTGGTCAGATTAGCGCATGACAAGCTTAACCCTTAAACGCCGACTGGACGTATCATATGTCGACTAAAATTGTCTGTTGGATGCCGAGTGGACGTACCGTATGTCGACTACAAAAATTTTCAACCTTCGGTCAACTTTGACTCGACTGAAATGGTCGAAAAACGCAATTGTAAGCGAAAACTCTTAATTCTAGTAATATTCAATCATTTACCTTCATTTTGCAACAAATTGGAAGTCTCTAGCACAATATTTCGATTTATGGTGAATTTTTGAAAAAAACTTTTTCCTCACCAGCGCTGTAATAACTCGGCCGAAAATTTGAGAAATTCTTTCGTCATTTTGTCGTAATTTTTGCACTGTTTTATATTAGCCGTTACATAAAGTTTTATATATGAAAATGTGTGCAATTTCATGTAAAATACAGCAAAATACAACCCATGGTTGTAGCTTTTATCAGTTTGGAAATATTTTCATATAAACCACAATAACTGCCAAAATTTCAACCTTCGGTCAACTTTGACTCGACCGAAATGATAAAAAAACGCAATTGTAAGTTAAAACTCTTACATTCTAGTAATATTCAATCATGTACCTTCATTTTGCAACAAATTGGAAGTCTCTAGCACAATATTTCGATTTACTGGTGAATTTTTGAAAAAAACTTTTTCCTTATGTCCGCGCCAGAAATTCTTTCGTCACGTTGTCGTAATGTTTACACCGTTTTATATTAGTCGTTACATAAAGTTTTATATATGGAAATGTGCGCAATTTCATGTAGAATACAACAGAAAATAGCTCATGGTTGTAGCTGTTATCAGTTTTGGAATATTTTCACATAAAACACAATAACTGCCAAAATTTCAACCTTCGGTCAACTTTAACTCGACCGAAATGGTCGAAAAATGCAATTGTAAGCTAAAACTCTTACATTCTAGTAATATTCAATCATTTACCTTCATTTTGCAATAAATTGGAAGTCTCTAGCACAATATTTCGATTTATGGTGAATTTTTGAAAAACATTTTCCTTACGTCCGCTCGGTAACTCGGCCGAACATCTCAGAAATTCTTTCGTCACGTTGTCGTAATGTTTGCACCATTTTATATTAGTCGGTACATAAACTTTTATATATGAAAATGTGTGCAATTTCATGTACAATACAACAGAAAATAACTCATGGTTGTAGCTTTTATCAGTTTTGAAATATTTTCATATAAATCACAATAAATAGAAAAAATTCTACTTTCGGTCAACTTTAACTCGAACGAAATGGTCGAAAACTGCAATTGTAAGCTAAAACACTTACAGTCTAGTAATATTCAATCAATTACCTTCAATTTTCAACAAACGGGAAGTCCTAGCACAATATTTCGATTTATGGTGAATTTTTGAAAAAACATTTTTTACGTCCGCATTTACAAATTCATGCATCATTTTGTGATAATATTTTCTGTGTTGTTGCTTTGATCGTTTTACAATTTGTTATATACCAAAATCATCGCAATTTAGTGTACAATACAAAGAAAAAAATAACCCGTTAGCTTTAACCGTTTTGCTCACAGCGATTTTTGTATAAAATTATATATGAAAATTTTTTTTGTGGTCATATATTTCAATATTTATATATGATAATGATATTTTTTCATTTCTGATGGTTGCATACTAAAGTTCAGGCAATGACAAAAAAGGAGCCAAAATGAACTCTTAATGTTAAAAACTAAGCGTGCTGTGATTTTTTGAAAAAAAATTTTTTCCGGCGTTAGAGGGTTAATCCTTGTCTGTCACCTTTGCTGCAGGTAATTATTCATATTTAAGGTTTTAGCCTGATCCTCTGCCACAAGGATCAGGTAATAGCGATGGAATGGGCTCTACATCTGGAGGTTTGCAGCAGGCTGTGGAAGCTTTGGGGATTCCCCTTCATCAGCCTATTTGCAAACATGTAGAATTATCTTTCGCCAATTTATTGAGCTCCAGTTGAAGATCCTCTGGCATGAGTAGTGGATGCTGTGCAGTTAGACTATTCAGATCTGCACTGCTCTGCCATTTTCCCCTTTGCTATGATCTAGAAAGTCATCGGCAAGTTAGGCGACTGTGTAGGTTGTTGCATGACGTTAATTACCACTAGTAGCCAAGGAGGGCCTGGTTTCCAGGTATTCTTATGCAGCTGATAGATCTGCTCAGACTCTCTCCTGTTAGTTGTTCTTAAGTATCTCTCTTCAGCTCCTTTCAGACAGCTAGGCACCAACTGACAGAGCTCCCATCGTCCTCGCTCATGTGCCCGGCACCAGCCTACTAGTGTCTGGCACCAGTACCTCTTTAGTACTCGGCGCACGTCTTTGTTAAGAACACACTGTTGTTTTTTCTTGAGCACCAGTCTCCGATTGAATGCCTGGCTCCGGCTTTCAGGTGGCCATCGCCAGTCCCCAGTCACCAAGCGCCAACTCTTTAATATCAGACTCCCGCCTCTGGTCACCATACAGACCACTCACGAGCGCTTTGGCTCCCTTCAGTCTGTTCTTCCTTCTCCTATAGTTCAAGACAAGCCGATGTTGCTCCCTTTTTAGTGACAGTCAGTGTCTCAGAGCCCTGTCCTTTGCAGACAGGGACTTTTGTGTCCTGAATTTATGAGCTTGTTGAAGAAAGCTCCCACCTCTGTTGTTTTCTCCATCCTCCAAGAAGTCTCTCAGGGATTTAGAAGTTTGACTTTTGTTGAAAAGGGAGCAAGACAAGTGTCTTTAGGCTTTCCTCCCTCTGGTGCTTCAACAGAACTAGACCTTGTCGAAGATCTTGATAAGACTTTTGAGGTAAAAGGCTTTTTCTTGACTGGCAGCAGGAGCACAGGCTAAGAAAATAGAGGACTTCCTTGTGTTTACCAAGAGACATTGCCTCAGATTGTCTCTTAGTCCTGTGCTGTGTGGACAAGGACAGTTGAGATGGTTTTTAGAGATTTCTGCTCTTTCTTTGGAATCCCAAGAAGAGAGAGCACTGGTGCTCCTCTTCTACTGTGAGAGCCACTCAGTCGCAATCAGCCCCGTTATTTTCGCCTACAGACCTACATCAGCTCTTCCTCAAAACACACTCTGTCACAAGAGTCAGCGTTTTGGATGTGTCTCAACTCACGGAATTTTGGGCTTTTTGTCTGCCAAGAGAATCACAGCTACTTTCAGACAGTGCTAATTTCTAGCCCCTATTTTCTTCATACTCAGAACATTAGTGGGTGAGTCTAGACACTCATATGAGAGTTTTGCAATTTTTCCTCTAGTTTTCATCTCCAGTTCTGATTTTTTTGAAAGATACAGTAAGCACCGTAACGTTTTTTGGTTCTTCATGGCCACTGAAGATACACGCAGATGACGGTTGCCATTCTCCGCTTCCTGTCAAGCGGTAAGGAGGCTAGCTTCATCTCACAGCCTTCCTGCAGTTTCGCTGTGGTTCCCTCTGTCTTTTCCTCGGTCCGACTTCCTTTGTAATGGCGGTAACCTCTCTCCTGAGCTTTCTTTCGTTGAAAGACCTTACTTGGACTCCAAGCAAAAAGAGAAAGCGCCATGAACCCTCTTGGACCAGCACTTTCTAGCTGTGCCCATTCCCAAATGCCTGGAATCAACTTCCGAGCTACTGGCACCTGATGCCAATTCTCAACGCCTGTTCGAGAGTGCTTGTCACTATCTAGCCAGTACTAGGCTCCTATTGCTGAACGCCTAGCACCCACTCAAGGACTATTTTTTCTGTTTAAAGGATTTTGTCTGACTGCAGAAGAATTTGTCATTCCTGGTTTTGGACAAGGACACTACTATCCCATGCCCAAGTTTTTGTGTCTTGTGGACTCTTCAAGCTTTTTATAAGCATGCCAGATATTAGTTTCCACCACGTACAGTCCCGCATATGTTTTTGGTCTGTGTGAAGTGTCGTCAAGTCCATGCAAGGCATTATCAGTCCAGATAAGAAGTCGAGCCCACACGGATGTCCACGTGTCTGCTCGGCTGTCAAGAATAAACAGGGTCGGCAACTATTCTGCACAGTTGTCTGTGAGTCTGCATGATGATCTGCAAGTTTGCTCAGTTGCTTGCTTGTCCGCAGGGTAGCTAGCTAGCCTGCATGGCCCATAGCTCCCTTTTTCTCTCCGAACAAAGAACAAAGTTCAAGACAGAGATGTACCAGACAGTCCTGTCATCCATTCTCCAGGGCAATTGGATGGAGACCTTGGATATGCAAGATACTTTCTTCCATGTCCACGTCCAGACTTAGGAGAGTATCTCAGGTCCATTTTATGAGACAGCATCTTCCAGTTTTAGGACCTAGGCTTCAGCCTCTACAGCACAAGTCTTCGCTCGAGTCCTCACTCCTCTTACATTTGGCTTCATTTTCTGGCCACGAATGTCAGTTTTTCCTGGATGACTGACTTCTCCGATTCACTTTGAAGGAAAAATGTTCAAAGGTTTTGAACACAAGACCAACTGTGACAGAAACACAGCCGGACACTGTTGTTTTTTCCCAAAGCCCCAGGTTTAAGTCGGACCTGCAGTGGTGGCTGTTCAAACTAACTTTCAGAGTGGAAGTTCCTTCACCCTCTGAGGCTAGACTTAGACTTCTTCTCAACACCTTGATCTAGGTTGGGGAGCCCGCTTGGTAAACTGGGAAGTTTTCGGGACATGTCCCAGGAAGAACAGAGCCTTCACATCCATATCAGAGAGCTGAAAGCGATTCGCTTATGGCTTCAGTGCTTTTTGACCCTAGTTCACTCCTAGACTGTGGTAAGCCATTTAGACTAGACCATAGTCCTAATGTTTATTACGTTAGCAAGGAGACTCTCTCTCATTCTCTCTCCATCAAACTGCAAGAGAACTTCTACTGTGGACGATGAAAATCAAGTTTTCTAGTCTCTCGATTTATTCAGGCCAGCTAATAAGTTCTGGCGGACGAACTGAGTAGTCAGAAGTTTGTTCTTACCACCGAGTGGACCTTGAATGCCCTGGTCTGTCAGGATCTGTGGAATCTATGGGGCAGGCCGACATTGGACCTGTTTGCCACCTTAACCCTTAAACGCCGAGCCTCTATTTACAAAAGTGTCTGCTGTATGCCGGCGGCGTTCGGGAGTTAGCGCCAAAGCAGAAAAATTTTTTTTTCAAAAAATCACAGCACGCTTAGTTTTTAACATTAAGAGTTCATTTTTGGCTCCTTTTTTTTGTCATTGCCTGAAGTTTAGTATGCAACAATCAGAAATGAAAACAAATGTCATTATCATATATAAATATTGAAATATATGACCACAAAAAAAATTTCATATAATTGTATACAAATCGCGCTGTGAGCAAAACGGTTAAAGCTAATGAGTTATTTTTTTTTCTTTGTATTGTACACTAAATTGCGATGATTTTTGTATATAACAAATTGTAAAATGATCAAAGCAACACAGAGAAAATATTATCACAAAATGATGCATGAATTCGTAACGCGCAGACGTAAAAAAGTTTTTTTCAAAAATTCACCATAAATCGAAATATTGTGCTAGAAACTTCCCGTTTGTTGCAAAATGAAGCTAATTGATTGAATATTACTAGACTGTAAGTGTTTTAGCTTACAGTTGCAGTTTTTTACCATTTCGGTCGAATTAAAGTTGACCAAAGGTCAAATTTTTTTTATTTATCGTGATTTATATGAAAATATTTCAAAATTGATAAAAGCTACAACCATGAGTTATTTTTCGTTGTATTCTACATCAAATTGTGCACATTTATATATATAAAACTTTATGTAACGACTAATATAAAATGGTGCAAACATTATGACAAAGTGACGAAAGAATTTCTGAGATGTTCGGCCGAAGTTACCGTGCAGATGTAAGGAAAAAGTTTTTTTCAAAAATTCACCATAAATCGAAATATTGTGCTAGAGACTTCCAATTTGTTGCAAAATGAAGGTAAATGATAGAATATTACTAGAATATAAGAATTTTAGCTTACAATTTCATTTTTCGACCATTTCGGTCGAGTCAAAGTTGACCGAAGGTTGAAATTTTGGCACTTATCGTGATTTATATGAAAATATTTCAAAACTGATCAAAGCTACAACCATGAGTTATTATTTGTTGCATTCTATGTGAAATTGCGCACATTTTCATATGTAAAACTTTATGTAACAACTAATATAAAACGGTGCAAACATTACGACAAAGTGACAAAAGAATTTCTGAGATGTTCGGCCGAGTTACAGCGGACGTAAGGAAAAAAGTTTTTTTTTTTTTTTTTTTTTTTTTTTTTTTTTTTTTTTTTCAAATTCACCATAAATCGAAATATTGTGCTAGACTTCCAATTTGTTGCAAAATGAAGGTAAATGATTGAATATTACTAGAATGTAAGAGTTTTAGCTTACAATTGCGTTTTTCAACCATTTCGGTCGAGTCAAAGTTGACTAAAGGTTGAAATTTTGGCACTTATCGCGATTTATATGAAAATATTTCAAAACTGATAAAAGCTACAACCATGAGTTATTTCTGGATCGGGGTCCCGTGTCAGCCGAGGGACGTGTCTCCCTGATTCCTCCTGTTTGAATAGTGGCCTCCGGCCTTGCACAACTGTCAAGTGCTTATTGAAATCAGTTACTCTCCAGCTTTCCCCTCCGGCCTCAGTATTCCACACCGTCACCTCTCTGGGCGGGTGGGGTGGATATTTTTTGGCCCCATGAAGTACATGGAACTTAGTCAGTCACTTTCCGGCAGTTCCATATCAACGCTTTGGAGGGCTGTGGCAGTCTTCCTGTCCTTGGGAAACTTCTTCCTCCCAAGAGGTTTCATTTAGGCTGGTTCTGAACAAAACAGCAATAGTGCGCTGCATGTAAACAAGTGGGTTCGAACTCGAGTTGCTTCATTCAGGTTATGGTTCATTCTTCTCCATAACCAACAGACACAAGTGCCTCTGTCTGCCACCCTTCTCGTAGGGGTCCAAAAGGTCACTACTTTTTCCCTATCCAGGGCCTCCCCCCTGGTGTCGGAATAGTCCTGAGACGGAGTGTCATTCAGGTAGTCTTGTGACCTTTTCCTGGACCTGGAAGTAGGTCTGTTTGCAACCCAATTCAGCCACAAACTATCAAGCTGTCACAACTGGTATAAACTCAGCCTGCGTCAGCCCCCTCAAAGTTCTGATACCCTGGCTTTGTGGTCTTTGTGAATCTTACAGTTTAGGAGGAAACTGATCTTGGTCCTGTTATTACTGTTTTCCTAAAATCAGTCAAGGGATCCTACTCTACTGCAGTATGGTTCTGCAGTTAAGTAACTAGCACTCTTCACATAGTTTTCGAAGCTACAGTAATGATGCGACCGCATTGGCCCCGAGGAAAGTGTTTTGTTGGAACCAGACTCACAGGCTCTTAACTTTCATCCCTAAGGTCTGTGTTCATCTGAGACCAGTATTCCGTCCACATTCGGTTTCCTGGTCTTTGAGTAATGTATCAGAGCTAGCTTCGGTAACCAACAATCATCTTGTTCTTACCTTTCCTTGTTGGGGAAGACCCAAAATTTTTAATCAGCTTAGCTTCTAGTGTTAGTTTTCCTGTACTGTCTGCCCTGTCTAGCGGAACCAATCATTTTGGTTTCCCCTCATCAGGGGTAGTGTTGCCAATTCCTCACCCTAACTTTCTATCTACAGTTGAAGGTCCTCATTTTCGGTGGTCACCTTGGAAAGTACTCCCTTTACAAGGTCTGTTTCTGTGCCCAGTTTTCCCAGTTTTCTCTTTAAAGGCTTTTTTAGAGAAAGTATTTTCAGGACCTATTCAGGTTCAATTTTGTCAGATCCTCTCTTTTTTCATTAAAGAAAAAAATGGGGTAGAATTCTCCTAGTTTTCAACGCTGTCATTGATGAGTCTGCTATTAGGCAGAAAGTATTTTCTTAATATTGATTTTTATGTTTATAATTCGTACTGTAGTTAAGAGTAGGAATTTTATTAAATGATAGGATAAAAACTATTACTATTCAGGTTCAATTCTAAATGCTCATGATCTTAAAGAGGGGGTGACCACTTATGTACTCGTGATTGTGGAGACAAATTATTGATTTGCAAATCTGTTTGTTTCATTACATGAATTTAGAAAAATTCTAATGGACCTTATCCTCAATGTTCAGGGTAGAATTCTCCTAGTCACTCGCAATGAGAAGTTTTCAACAATATCCTCATCATGGAGGATTTAGAACTAGAGAGCTATTTAAGTCTTTAATAGCATAAGAATGATGTTTATTTCTCTGTTATTATTTCACCGCTGACACGATGTTCCAACATTTTCCATACCCGGGGCTGATCCAGAAAAAGGATTTTGACAAAGGAAAAATCTATTTCTGGGGAGGGGCCCGTGTCACCCAGTGACCCACCCTGTTTTTCATTCTCTCCCTCCCATGGTAAACATCATTCTAGTGGGGTGGGTGCTAACATGGAATGCAACTAGTGTTGCCTTGTGTACAGTCCGCGAGTAGTGCATGGGCTTGTATCGGCACCTCTCTTGTTGGGACTTTTGACATTGGGAATCTTTATAGGGCAGGGTCCCGTGATTGTGACAATCTCACCCTTTACCATATACGACTCCATTTCTTGAGCTTGCTCTGGGGTAGTAACCCCAGCTTTACATTTAGCTTTTCTCTGGTATATAGCAAACGGAATTACCTAGAAATAAGTGCTGAATGGATTATTTCACCGGGTGACACGGGCCCCTCCCCAGAAATAGATTTTTCCTTTGTCAAAATCCTTTTTTTTGTTGTATTCTACATGAAATTGCGCACATTTTCATATATAAAACTTTATGTAACGACTAATATAAAACGGTGCAAACATTACAACAAAGTGACAAAAGAATTTCTGAGATGTTCGGCCGAGTTACTGCGCGCAGACGTAAGGAAAAAGTTTTTTCAAAAATTCACCATAAATAAAAATATTGTGTTAGAGACTTCCAATATGTTGCAAAATGAAGGTAAATGATTGAATATTACTAGAATGTAAGAGTTTTAGCTTACAATTGCGTTTTTCGACCATTTCAGTCGAGTCAAAGTTGACCAAAGGTTGAAATTTTGGCACTTAGCGTGATTTATATGAAAATGTTTCCAAACTGATAAAAGCTACAACCATGGTTTTTTTTTTGTATTTTACATGAAATTGTGCACATTTTCATATATAAAACTTTATGTAACGGCTAATATAAAACGGTGCAAAAACTACGACAAAATGACGAAAGAATTTCTGAAATTTTCGGCTGAGTTAACGTGCGGACGTAAGGAAAAAGTTTTTTCAAAAATTAACCATAAATCAAAATATTGTGCTAGAGACTTCCAATTTGTTGCAAAATGAAGGTAAATGACTGATTACTACAAGAATGTAAGAGTTTTAGCTTACAATTGCATTTTTCTACCATTTCGGTCGAGTCAAAGTTGACCGAAGGGTGAAATTTTTTGTAGTCGACGTATGGTACGTCCACTTGTCACCCGACAGACAATTTTAGTCGACTTACAATACGTCCAGTCGGCATTTAAGGGTTAAGGAACCTTCGATTTCCTCTCTTTAGTTCTCCAGCCCCAGACCCTCTAGCATAGGCAGCAGACTTCATGCTGCAAGTTCAGACCAATTTAGACCCCTATGTCTTTCCACCCTTCAACATAGACAAGGAAGTGCTGAACAAGCTTCAGGCTCATCGCAACATTACGATGACCGTCATAGCCCTGTTCTTCTGATTCATGAAATAATGATTTCCGAACCTGCCACGGTTGTTGGTGGACTCTCCAGGGCTCCTTCCCCAATCCATGTCTACTCAGTCAACCTCACTTCAAGAGATACCACCAAGGGTGGCTCCCTTTTGTCCGGATGGGCCTCAGTCTGTCCGGAAGCCTGTTGGAACGAAGGGTTTTTTCTAGACATACTATAGGGACTATTGCAAATACAGACATCAATCTTCTAGCTCCATTGACCAGAATAAGTGAGCTATTTTCTGTAGCTGGTGTCTCAGACTCTACATCTCTCCTTTCGAGACATCTGTGACCCAAATTACGGATTGCCTCTTTTATCTGAGATCTAGAATCTCTCGTATTCCTCCATTAAAGAGTGTTGAGCTACGTTTAACTCAGTTTTTAAGCAACTTCATCAAGTCCTTTGACTAGTCCAAGCAAGGAAGGCAATCTGGTCTCCTGGAACCTGGGTGTAGTGTTAAAGTGACTGACAGGTCCCCCTCTTGATTTACTACGCTCCTCTTCTTGGAAAAGACGTTACCTGGATGGCTATCTTCCTGGTGATCTTGGCTTCTGCTAAAACGTTTTAGTGAGACCCAAGCCATCATTCTAGAGTAGGTCTTTATCATAAGGAGATGCAGTTTGTTCGTTTACCCTTGGATTTTAGCCAAGTACAATGACCTGTCCAAGATCTGTATCCATTCTCTCTCCCTTAAGAACTTAACAGACATCCTTGGCTCTGAGGAAGAAGAGAGAGCCCTCTTTCCAGTAGGAGTTTTCAGGTATTACCTGAGCAGCATCGGAAGAGAGAGGGCCATCCATAACCTATAGTGTTTTAGCAAGGACCCATTTCGACCTCTGACTAAGAACGCATTGTCCTTCATCCTAAATGGACTTTATTTCTGAGACACCTCTCAGATTCAGGAGAGCATTTTTCCTACTTAAAGTGAAAGTTAAGGATGTCAGAGCAGCTTCTACCTCATTAGCTTGCAGGCACAATATGTCCCTTACTTCCATTCTGCAATTGACCTACTATTTTTAATGAAAGTTAAAACAGTGTCAAAATTTTGCAGTACCTTGCGACCATTATTAGTAACTGGCATGCTATCGTGGGAGGAAGCACAGGATTTTCTCCTGCTATCTCTTCACCTTGTAGTAAAGTAAGGTGTCGTGTTTTGGGGAGCCGGGGGGTACAATGTACCTGGAGCACCTACCGCTCTTAGTGAATGGGTTGTGGTTTTATTTCAGAGTAGGTTACAGTATTGTCTGGTTGTTTTTTATATTGATATTGCGCCCAGGGCAAGGAGACCTATTGACGCTTTGCTAGCCAACAAAATACTCCTTCACTGCAAAGCTCCCGCTTAATTAGAGGAGCTCTACGGTATACCACCACACCACTACAGTTTAAGATGAGCGCCAACCAGAAGCAGTACAGTATTCTCCTGCAGAAGCTCTCTTAACTGATAAGGTAACGACAAGCATTGCTTTTAATACTAGCAACTTTTCAATTTCAAATTTATTACATGACTTAATGTTTTGGAGTGGATTATATCCATGTATCCCACCTCCTGTCAGTGTGGAATCAGCTACTGTACATAATTACTTGGTAAGTTAATTTTATTATAAAAATAGCATTTTTATAATAAAATTAGGTTTTATATATACTGTACTTACCAAGTAATTACAAAATCAGAACCCACCCTCTTCCCCTCTGATGGACATGAGGCACAAACAGAATGAGGTTGTCTGCTAAGTCGTTCCTGGCATTCCCGTTAGTGGGCTGGACTAGTCAACTGTATTGAACAATTGAAGCGCTACTGTGAATTTTGAATTTGAGCTGCCGTGCAAGTTAGAAACTATAGCTATGTAATTACTTGGTAAGTATGTATAAAACTGAATTTTATTATAAAAATAACATTTTTTTTACATCATAATTTCAGGGAAAAAATTGTTCTTACCTAAAGTTATTGAACTATCCTGAATCAGAGTAATAGTTGCTTGCTTTTGTTTCCTCTACAGTAGTTAGAAAGCCAGTCAAGTTATGGGAAGCTTGGAGGTACACAATGTTTGTACTGGAGGGTACCTTCATATCCTTGGGTGGCTTTTAGCTTGTTGTATATTTGTCATTCCTCTGTGGTGTCATGGCACAGGACTCCTTCCCCACCCTACTACTTACAGTTTAAGGAGGCATCATCCTTGAGACCTCAAGCACCTTGTACTGAGGTTCTCATCCTGATGTACAATCTTCCATGGTAGCAGTAGCAGCATATGGATTTTTACATCAGTTAAGCAAACACTATTAGCTATATTTAATTATAGTAAAGACTAACTCTTATAGGTATAGCTAATTTTACATTGCCCACCACTTCATAAATGTGGGAATCAGCGAATAGCTAAAATCTGCGAATACTTGACACCTTTTACAATTTATTATGCTAACCACACTGCTTTGGGCTCACACAACAGACAGTAAAGAATTCATCAAGTGCCTAGTCCTTATAGGGAAAACCTTGTGTAAATATTTATGATGTTAGCCATTTTTTCCTCAGTGCCCTAATAATACAGTACAGTATGTGGAATTCAGGAAAAGTGGATGACATAGAGTAGTCGTAGGTTAGATCTCAACATTTACTTAATCCTTTTTGCATTAAAACTTACCACAACTGAACTGTACTCCTTACATTATAGTGGATTTGTTTTAAAAGCTTATGTGATATTGAAACTTACTTTTTTACAGGTGAGAAAAGCGATAACAAATTATCTCCAAATTATGTCCCATGCATCTTCAGTCACACAACTATCACTGAGAAGAGAAAACTCTTGAAGCTTTTTGACATTCATAATAGGGAAGTTGGTAAGTTCTTTGCATTGTTTATTAAAGTAATGTCTCATTTTGTTGCTTTAGGGCTTGAGGTTTTGTAAATAACCTAAGAAGGAATTGCAATGTACTTTTACTTGAACAAATGCAGAGTGAGAGGCCATGGCTACTGTAACAGGCATCTCTGTAGTAGGTATTTCCGAGGGAATATAACCTAACCAGACTTAGTATTATCTAACCTAACCTTGAATACCATGCCCCAATCTGACCAGGGAGGCTCTTGTGCCCCTTGGAACCCCCCTTCCCCACAAGTAAGTCATGACTCCTCACTCTGCATTCTACCCCTTTTGCTTTGTGCATGTGTTTTGAAAAGGAATATGTAGTTTGTTTGTTTTATCATGCTCATCACTTTAGATAGCCTTCAGTGTACATCAATTTTTTTTTAGATATGCTCCAAAAAACAGGTTTTGACATAGAAAAAACCTGTTTTTGGTAGTCGTTGTTGAGTCTTCAAGGAGTTACTCCCCACAGTGTGCCAGCACTCCATGGTGGCTAGATTATAATCATCAAAGAAATGTTTTTCTAGCCTGGTCTTGTAGCTGGGTATTGTGTAGTAATGAAAACGCTATGACATAATAAAGTATAGTGGACTCAAAGATAAGTTTTCCTACTTCAAAAACTGCAGAAGTGAGTACCACACCCCCCAGTGAATAGCTGAAATCCACGAATACTTAAAACCCCTCTAACTGGTATAAAAAGTACAAATTCTGAACTAATGCATATTAGGCAAATCGAATGGCTGTCCAAAATAGAAAGGATACGTACAGTGAGCTGGAAGATATTCACCATGAATTTCAAATAAGTGGCATTCATTATACTTATTAAAGGAAAAATCAATTAAGGAAAAGCAAAAACTGGTCAAGTTCCAGGGAGCAAAGTCAGCATACCTGTTCAGTACACACTTGATGTCACCATGTTCTGTCAGTACAGGGATGTTCGGAAAGGAAGCTGGATTCTGTATATTTTTTAGTGTATCTGGAAAAGGGAGTTGACACACCAGAAGGCAGTAGAAAATGTGGGTTTTTAGTGCCACAAAGTTATATCATTAACATGCATTACCATATTCTGTTCTTTATTCAATTTCCTCTTTTAGGCTATTGATACTGTACAGTATACTGTATACATAAACTGAAGCAATTTAAAGTCTTGATTACAAGAAAATGTTAGACTAATGCTGTTGCTTACACAGTTTGGGCTACAATGATTGCATCAGTGTTGTGCTGATTTGCAGACTTTTTGGGCATTCCTCATACAAAATAATATAACAATGTAAATTTTGTTTAAAAATAATTTTTTATAGTTCAAGCCATCTACTTTACATAGCCTTTTTTATAGTTCAAGCCATCTACTTTACATAGCCTTATTATGCATTAATACAGTACATTGTCCAAACATTTCACAGCGGAAGAATAAGAATCCATCCAGTTTCCACAGAGCTGGTGATACATCCAGACTCCAAAGTACCTGTGTATTTCTGAACTTAGCCAAGAAAAGGGATAGAGAGGAGGGAAGTTCTTGTAAAGTTTTGGGTTTATATTAAAAAATAATTAATTTTATTTATAAAAATATATACAGTATATATTTGTTGTAACACAACCTGAAGACTTTATATAGCATTAGTGGATGCTTAGGTAGCAAGGCTTCTTACAACTTCCAGTTACTGAACCAGGGGACTTGGAGCATGACAAACAATTGGAGTTAGGAACTGTCATCAACAGATCTGGGGACGTAAGTTCATAGAATTATGGCTCAGTCACACATTTACAATTCAAGGACACTCGTGTCATAATGGTTGGTTTTCGTGATCATCGCCATCATTCGTGTGCCTGGGGCTGCCAGAGAAAAAATTGCAGCGACTCGGTCACACATTTGCAATTCAAGGAATCTCAGTGCATTACTGCCAAAATTTTGCTAATTATGACATCATTACACTGCAATTACAGTAAACCACCTTACTCACACCCTTTGCAGACTCATATATTCACAGATTTCTCTATGGAATGTATCTACCAATATTTGCGGAAAATTCGCCCATTCACAGTATTTTTCACTGACCATCTGATTCCTAGTCATTTCCTCCTCCACTGCCTCAGTTATCCCCTTACGGTCATTTCAGTCAGACTTGCCTTGACTTCTCACCTGGCTGTGTTATCCATGTATTTGTCTAAATGACACATTTAAGTTATAAGGCTTTCAATATTGTAATTATTTTGTTTATGTATTTTTCACATTGTCATGTTAATTTTAAGAACATCAAATTATTGTTATTGTTACCCAAAAGTTTTTTGGACCTTCGGTCTTCTGTTCCCTTAGAATTTTTGTTTTTAGTTTAAGAATTATGTTTATTTCTGAGAAATATTCACTAAAAATCTATTTCTGGAGAGGGGACCGTTTTCCCGATGACCCACCTCCATCATGTGTCATGTCCCTCCCATAGTAAACATCATTCTAGTTTTGCAATGAGCAGTGTTTTAAAGGTCCACGGGTGGTACATGGGTTTGTAACGTAAATGTTTTTTGACCTGGGATAAGGATAAAACTTTTCCCATAACGACTCCATCTGATGGAGCTCTATCTGGGGTAGTAACCCAGCATTTCATTTAGCTTTCTCTGGTATCTAGCAACGGAATTACCTAGAAATAAGTGCTGAATGGACTTTTTCATCGGGTGACACGTCCCCTCTCCAGAAATAGATTTTTCCTTCAAAAATCCCTTTTTCGCCTCATTTTCATGACTAAATGCACTTTTTGTAATAAAGCTTAAAATACCCAGGTAATGCATGAGTTACAATAATTCACCCTACGATAATTTGATTTTGCAATGGGGTAAGCAATTAATACCAATACAACAATATTATTTATAAAATATTTTTAAATTTTGCGCAGGCGCAGGCAGCAGCGTAATCAGGCAGTGAGAGAGACCAAATTACAATACACAACTTTTCCTCCATCTCTTTACCCCATCTTCTAGTTAAAAAAGTAAAAGAGAATGATAAATGTGTTGTTAGTAACGTTATACTCTTATGTAAATGTGTACTGTACAGCCATAAACAACCAACCAAGAAACTGTTGTTTTGCCTATAACCGAATCGGATGACAACAGCCGTTTACCTGGTATTTCAACCATCACACGGTAATAAACAATTACCGTACATTATGGTGCAAATGACGTTAAGTAGAATAGGACTGACGTATTTTTACATTATACCCATATTTGGTATGGATAAAAGATCGGCAAGGAAATATACTGCTAAATTTAAGCTGCAAGTTGTAGCTGAAGCTGAGAAAACAATGTTCAAGCTGCTAATGACTATTGTGACGAAGTGTCCAGTGTCTGTTCTTCAAATCAAACCTGATATCTAAGTGCTTGTCCCGGAGTCTAGTGCACCATTTATATATGGTGACCCCGGAGTGTCCAGTGTCTGTTCTTTAAATCAAACCTGGTATCTAAGTGCTTGATATTTGATTACCAAACTTACCATTTATTCAACAATTATAGTTACCTCACAAAAGCCAGACACCTGAACCTCATCACACATACAAGACGACTGATTTCTCTAAAGGCAACAGTGATCCCTTATAAACTTATCAATCATGAAAGAAAGCAGATTAAGTTCGTTAAACAGGTGTGAGGTAAAATCTAAGGGTCACTCCATTAACATTATAAAAGTTCAAGTATTTCTATTTATTTCATTTCCCTGGTTCGAGCTCACTTCAATTACTTGAAGGAAAACATCTCACTTACCACTCTATCTCTAATTCAGATCAAAATTACTGGTGGGTCAATGAATGAAACTCTGATATAATATTTTAAATATAAACATTTAGTTCTAAATTCAAAGATTATACATGACATTAACAGTCTCAGGGAAATATATTATTACTTGAAAGATTGGATTAAATCTGAATTAATCATGAGTCAAAATTAAATCAGAAATTAATTTATTAATTAATCAAAAAATTATCCAAGAAAGATTTAAACTGTTAAATAACAAAACTTGATTGAAAGGAAATATACTGTAAGTAAATTAATTCCCACGTGTTAAACAAAATAAGGCAAATAAATCAATCATATAGAAATGTGGATACAAAAGACACAGAAATATACTCTGCAAAAGATTAAATATCAAAAAATGTAAAGCAAAAATTAAGGCAATAGCAAACACATCACATATATGTATAAAAGAAAAATTCTTCAAAAGATAAAGCATAAAACATATAACACAAAAAAATATTAAAAAAGTGAAAAGGTATCTTTACATATAACCACTCTAAATATTTTTCTTAGTGCACTAGAAACCCACAATTATGTTTACAATACCTTGGTACCAAATTGCTTCGTGTTTTTAACCAGGCGCCGTTACACACACACTTAATAAAATACACTGTTCAGATAACTCAGACACATTTACTAAGGAATTAAACAGTTAAAGGATATGAGTGACCATCGTCTATCTAAATATCAATTACGTTAAAACAGGACATTCGTAAAATCCGAGAGCGAGAGCGAGAGAGAGAGAGAGAGAGACGCGGAGCGGAAAAATACAGCTCCTTTTCACAACGCTTTTTGGTCTCTGAGTGTGGGCCCCTTTTAGATGCAGAGGGCACAGTCTATGGGTGGAAAGAACAGGTCCCAGACGATGTTTTTATTTTAAAACTCTTTAAAATGATAATTAGAGACAAAGTGGAATTACAGTTAACACTAATATTTATCATTACATAGTTTCAGAACAAGAGAATCTCTAGTTATTATAATAAGAATGGAAAACATCACTTCTAATAACATTCCTGAACGACATTAGGCAACTTTTGTAATGGAATCTTCCACCCCACAATGTTTTTGATCGCGGCCCATAATGCCTTTGAACGCTAATGGAGTCATCTGAGAAGGTGATAGGAATGCATTACTTAAGCAGTTTTGAAAATTGGACTAACAAACGCGTCTCTATACAATGAACAACGACCTCAGTCTCTCTCAGCTCGACGCATACGTCGTCCTCTCAAACCATATAGCGTTTAATCATTTTACCTACGCTAACTCTTTTACGATATATGCGTATCTGAACACAAAATCATATTTATACAACAACTCACACATACACATGGGGAGATTACTGCATTATGAAAACCACAGCATAAGACTATACTGTAAATTATCGTGCATCGGCAACATGGGTGGAACTCGATCCTAATTAAAACTGAAGAGAAAGTATTTTAATCAAAACTATTGGGCATGAAAGAACACATTACTGTTATTTTTACGCCGATAAATGATAAATACGTGAAGCTCATATTATGATGAAATCAAGTGAAAATAGTGAACGGAATCTTGAATTTTTTTTACACAAATCAAATGCCCCCAAACGGCAGTCGTCAATCGTCATCTACTAACGAAAATAATAGATGATTAATTTCACAACGAGACGTATTTTAGCTATACAGTCATACCTCGAAATTTCGCGAGGTTAGGTTCCGGAGCCCCTCGTGCAAGGTGAATTTTCACGTAAGTTTGGCATGGTCTTTAAAAATGCTAATAAATGTTTATTTCCAGAGTTTAAGTACTAAATATGACCCTAATCATGCTCATTTAAAAGCTAACTTTTAAATGAACTAAAGATAGTGTAATTTTATTTAAAATTTAGCTTATTACCCTTAAAAAGGAATACAGTAAATGGTTGACATAAAAATTGAGTACTGCACAGTTTCATAATAGCGCATTTACAGTAGGTGCGACGATACTAATGTTACCCTAATTCATGGGATGCCGCTTTGTCACTTAGAGTAAAAGCCGCTTTCTTTGCGTCACTAGGCAAAACATCACAGTCAACAAAAGTACAATTCCATAAAACATCGAAAAACATGTACATAATGTTCGTGGAAGGTAGTACAGTACAGGTAAAATTCAATCAATTTAAAATTATATACTGTACAGGTAATGACGTACAGAGAATAATAAGGTGTAAACGAATGAGAGAGAGAGAGAGAGAGAGAGAGATACTGTAGTAAAGTAACTGTACTGCTTTTGTATCGTATTTATGCGCAAATATATAAATACAAATTTTCCATTCTGATTTTACACCTAAAAACACAAAAACTTAAAAATTATACACACTTTCTACAGGGGTATCATCTTTGAAAAATGCAGGGTATCACATCTTGTAAAAGTACACCAACTGAACGTGCTGTAATTACATGCACATACAGATTGCACCAGCACTTTTCTCCGAGGTGAACAGAGTAATTTTCAAAGAATGACACTTATACAACTCTTAGTTACATCTCTGATATTACATTAAAGAATTCATTTTATCAAATGAGTGCGACTGAACAACCTCATCTCAAGGTCATGTAAAGTCCTTGTGACAAAGACTTTGCAAATGGACATAATACTTGTATGATATTTATGTACAGAAATATAAATATAAATTTTCTATATCCATTTTACAGTTAAAAACATGAAAACTTATAAATTCCTTCAAACATTAAACAAGCATTTTCTGCAGGGGTATCATCTTTGAAAAGTGCAGTAACTTTGCAAATGGGTATCACATCTTGTAAAAGTACACTAAGTGAATGTGCTGAAATTACCTTTGCATCATATTTATGCATGTACAAAAATAAAAATAATACATTTTCGATACAGATTGTACACATGAAAGCATGAAATGCATTTTTCATAGAGATTTTACACATGAAAACATGAAATGCATTTTTCATAGAGATTTTGCACATTAAAACATCAAATGCATTTTTCATACAGATTTTACACATAGAAGCATGAAATGCATTTTTCATACAGATTTTACACATAAAGAACGAAATGCATTTTTCATACAGATTTTACACATAAAAGCATGAAAACTTGTAAATTACTTAAAAAAATTAAACACCCACTTCTGCAGGGTTTCTCGAGAATTTCGTGTGTGTCTGTGAAAAATCGCTATGCCCATTAGTTAGGTTCCAATGAAAAGTTCTTGTGTGTGAATTCACAAGAACTCAATCGTAAGATCGAAGTATTACTGTACTGTATTTCGACTTAAAAACACTTCATATAACAAAAAATAACCTTGCCCCATATATAAATAAAGTATCTATAGATACATTTATGCTAATTAGAAGCAAGAAAAGTTCTCTGAACTGAATTAAACATGGAGAAAGAAATGCCAGTAAACATTTCCAAACATTTCCAAACCAAAACGTGATCGCTATAATCGCAATTTATAATACAAAAGCAATATAGGAATATCTACAATATTATTGGATACAGTGAATTAAGGCACAACATTTTAAAAGATGTATATTCGTTATGTTGACGTTTGTATAATATGATATGTGAATGTAGAGTACAGTATAATGTAGGCTATGCTACTGTATATGTATACAATGTACCGTAGTGTAGGCTAAGCTAATTCTTCTTATTCAATTTCTCTTTGCACAGAATTATCATAAGTAACTTTGCATGAACCTCCAGAATTAGCTGATATTAATAATTACTATACCTTGTATGTATAGAGTATACTTTATTATACTGTAGGCTAGGCTACCATATATGTACTGTATACATGGTACCAAAAATCCTAGTGTAGGTTAGGCTATGTTTGAGATACGTTTTGGTATTTCTTACGTTTTTTCCAAGGAACGATGGTTTTTTTTGGAACCTAACCCCATCGTAAGTAGGATAATACCTGTATAAGCATTTTTAGTTTATTTTCTGCCAGTTTGAACTATCAAAATAGGGAGTTTCTAAGTGTTTTTAGGTTTCTAAGTTTTTGCTGGTTTTAGCTATTCGCGGGGGCATGTGGGTACGCATCCCCCACAAATACAGGGTGTTTACTGTACATGTCTTGAGTATTTGTAAGGTCCTGGAGATAAAAACAGAAAAATTGTAGGGGACCTCCATGAGGCAATACTGTATTTCAGATAGTGTATGCATCCTAATTCCTTTTGGAAGCCAGGGAAGTTTTTACTCCTTTAATTTTATGACCTCTTACCTCGATAGTATATGCTTGAGACACGAAAGGTACCATTTTAACCTCTCAGAACTACCAAAGCAAAGCTCATTTTCTAAAAGATTGATCTTTGTAAGCTGTACTTCCTCAAGGCTTTGAATGAACATAGGGAAAGAGCTTCTACACTACCTGTCTCGGCTGGGAGTGGAGGAATAATGAAGGATGATAGAACTTTTATGTTGAAAAGAAGTTTTGTGTCTCAGCCACATAGGATGGAGCAGAGGATAGACCATGCTGCCAAAATCTTGAAAGATTCTCAGTATTCCAGTTTTTTTATCAGTTGACAAAGAGAGGCTACTGTACGTATGTTTCTCATAAGGGAAATTGCTTTGCATATAGTCAAAGAAAAATCATCAGTGGAAAAGTCTTACTTGGTTGGGGGTCTGGTGGCTTAGGCCATTTGGTTGGGAGTCTGGTGGCTTAGGCCATTTGGTTGGGGGCCTGGTGGCTTAGGCCAAGTAAGTCATACTTCCAGTTTTGTTAGGATTATAATTTTATACCCATAATCTGCAACATGCACAAATTTCAGCTAAATTTTTTTTAAGGAATTCAACAACCACAGGAGATGCAGTCAATCCAGATAAAGTAGCACCATCTGCTCAAGCAACAAGGTTGTTTTTTCAAGGCCAAACCACATGTACTGTCTACACAATATATATATATATATATATATATATATATATATATATATATATATATATATATATATATATATATATATATATATATATATATATATATATATATATTTATATATATTTATATATATATATATATATTTCTGGATCGGGGTCCCGTGTCACCCGGTGAAATAGTCCATTCAGCACTTATTTCTAGGTAATTCCGTTGCTAGATACCAGAGAAAGCTAAATGAAATGCTGGAGTTACTACCCCAGAGCGAGCTCCACTAGATGGAGTCGTGTATGGAAAAGGGTGAACTACAAAACACGGAACCTTATCCTATAGAGATTCCCAATGTCAAAAGTCCCAACGAGAGGTGCCGATACAAGCCCATGCACTACTATTTACTGTATACAAGGCAACACTAGCCGCATTCCATTTTAGCACGTTTTTTCGTTCACACGTAATTTCGTTGTGATCCTTATTTTGTGCTCTATTTTGGATTTTTATGGCATCCTCGCAAGGTTCTTCTTCAATTACTTGAGTACCAGTGTTTTGTTGTTTTTAGGCGATTGAGGCTTCTTATTTTCCTTTAGTTTAATAATTAAAGGAATTTATAACGCCCGTCTCGATCTCCTCTCACGTCATCTCTTGACCTCTCTTGATCTTGGATCGGCATTTTTTGTTTTGTGTTTTTATTTGTATCCCTTTTATTTGGGATGTTTTACCAGTAATGATCCTAACTTTAGTGGGTTTGATTAATTTTTGTTTGTTCTGTACCCATTTACTACGAGAAGTGCTGTTTAGCGTTTAGGCTACAGCTACCCCCTCGGGCCCATTAAGCTTTATCATGGCTTCATTACGAGTGATTTTTATTACGAAGTGATGTTTAGCGTTTAGGCTACGAGCTACCCACTTGGGCCCATTCGCCTTTTATCATGGCTTCATTACGGGAGTGATGTTTAGCGTTTAGGCTACGAGCTACCCCCTCGGGCCCATTCGCTTTATCGTGGGCTTCATTACGAGAAATGTTGTTGAGCGTTTAGGCTACGAGCTTCCCCTCGAGCCCATTCGCCATTATCATGGCCTTATTATGCTTTATTTTTGTCACTCACTTCTCTTAGCCTTTGGGGATCTTATTTTCATTGGTACTGTTATGGTTTTTACTTTGTTTTCATGATTTTGTTTATTTTGTGAATTTTGTGTTCCCTTCCTGGTCAAGTGCTGTCTTGTTGTTTAGGCTCACGTGGTTCCCCCTCGGGCCTATTCAACTTTATTTTGGCTTTATTTTGTCTTGTTTTAGACTCACTTCTCTAAGTGTATGGGAACATGATTTTCATTGTTACATTTAATTTTTGACCTTGTGCTTGGATGCTTTTGAATTTTGTTAATTTTGGGATACTTTCTTTTAACTGGAGATCGGTCATGTCCCTTCACGTCCATGTTGTGTTGGGCCTGCCTATCCTCCTACATGTACCTTATAGACAATTTTTGTTTTATTATGATTTTTTTTTTTTTTTTTTTTTTTTTTTTTTTGAGTTATTGGTTAGCCTTTACCCCTCTCCTAGGCTTCCTTCCTTTACATCACCTCAGTTAGGTTAGCCTAGGGGTTGGCTGTAACACTTTTTCCCTTCGGGGAAAAATTTGTTAAGGAGGGGACGATCTCGATCTGTACGTATGAGTTTCATGTCGGTGATCTCGTTCTGTACATGTGTGTTTTATGTCTGGTGCTTCCCTTTGTTTGGTTTTGACTTGGATATATTGCCTACGTCCACCCTCTCCCTGTTTCGGCTTTTCACTTAGGCTAATGTTCCTAATAAGTTAAGCTGGAATAGCGAGGGTTTACCTGCGTAGCCTATCTTAGTTCAATCCTTCTTTGGGTTGCTTACCAATGGTGACCGGGAGTGCTCTCCCCACTCCTGTTCACATTTCTTTTACCGACTATATATATGTTATTTTGTGGTTTCGAGAGTCCCCTTCTCTCCCTTTTATCCTTTGCTCTCTCTCTCCCCTTGGTTTGTTTTCAAAGTTTGTTAACTTTCCAAGGCTTGAGAGCAATTATCCTTATTTTATGTCGTAGCCTAAATCCCCTCCCTCTGCATTGATTGATTGTCCTTCGGTGTGTCTGAGTTGGCACTCCACCTGGACCTGGAGGTGACCAGGAGTGCTCTCCCCACTCCTGTTCACACTCCTTTTATCTTTCTTTGCTCTCCTGGCCGTGAGAGTTTTGCCCTTCCTCTCTTTTTCTCTCGCTCTTGTCGTGCAAACACAGCTTACATAGCGAGGGGATCTATGAGAATCTCTGGGCGCCCGGGGAGTGCTGTCCCACCCCTGGTCGCTGCTTTGGGTTATCAACCTCCTGGCCTATCCTTCCCCCTTCCTTTTACGTCGACTATTTCCCTTCGTGGTGCTTCCTACATGTTCGCGCACCTCACTGTTGGGATCTCATACGAGGCCAGTTAGCGTTCTCCACCTAACTGTCTTCTGCTTTATTTACTTTAAAGCGTTCCCCTCCTTTTGCTACTACCTGTTCGGTGTTTCATTATCTTGTTGGGCGCTCTCCTTGCTTACTGCTACGGCGGTTTTAGTGTTTAGCGGTCGGCGTTTATTCCCCCACCGCTATCACCGTTCAGGATATCCTCCTCCGGGTTTTCCTCTCCCTGGCTCGGAGTGCGCCCACTTCGAACAGTTCATAACCTTCCCACATTTTGTTCAGACATACTCGCTTCGGAATGTTCCGTTGACTCTGTTTTTATGTCTATGAGTTTTGTCCTGTTAGCCCGGTTTTCTCTCGGTTTTCTCCGAGGGTTTTCCTGGTCTGACTAGGCTATAGCTGCTACGGTACTCTGCTCCGCATCCGTTCCAGCATGCCCTTTTCTCATACGTTTTTCGGCTGGTTTTGTCAAAGTGCAGGAATGCTCCGCTATCCTACAACAAACCAGCGGTCACGAGTCTATAGCTCCCATTCCGGTCGCGCAGTCTGTTTTGGATTTATAGTTTGGCACGGAAGGTTATGAAGTACGCTATGCTCTCCTCGAGCAGGCTTCTTGATGAACCCGTAGGTTTTATATATACCTGTCGGTTTCGTCTCCGCCAAACTCCGCCTCATGTGACTTATTCTTGACTCGGAAGGTTGTTAAATGCGCTATGCTCTCTCCGAGCAGGCTACTTGATGAATCCGTGAGGTTTTATTTACACCAGTCGGGTTTATCGCCGCCAAACGCCGCCTCCTTTGGCTTATTATTAGTCGTTTGGCACCCGGCAGGTGGCGTTATGCGCTATGCTCTCCGAGCAGGCTACCTGATGAATCCGTGGGTTTCATATACACCTGTTGGTTTTACCTCCGTCAAGCTCCACCTCATGTGGCTTATTAATAGTCGCTCTTTGAACTCCGTCTCCGGCGGGATTCTTGTTAATTCGGTAGGTTTCATATAAACCTGTCGGTTCTCCGCCTCTTGTGGCTTATTAATAGTTAATCTTTCGGTGTTTGGGCTCTCTCCGGCGAGATTCTCGATGGATCGGTAGGTTTCATATCACGCCTATCGATTTCCTCCGCCAAACTCCGTTTCGGGCGAGATTCTCGGTAAATTGGTAGGTTTCATATACACCTATCGGTTTTTCCTTCGCCAAACTCCGTCTTATATAACTTATTGATAGTTGTTCCTCCGGTGTCTGGGGTCCTAATTTTTCCCCTCCTGAGGCCGGCAAAGTCTCGTAACTCTTCGCTTCAAGTTAATTGTTTACGGAGAGTTTTCTGAAGACGCTATGGCCTTCTGTCTCGTTCGGACCTGTGAACATCGTCCCGGAGCGATAAGTAGGTGCGGGAATAATTGAGACAAACCTTTTCCGCTTAGCTCGGAATTAGGTGAGGCAAACTTTTCCTTTAGGAGATTCGTTACCTTCTCATCCCTTTTCGACGGTTCCTGGTCTACCGTCCCTAAGGTGAAGTAAGTAAGTAAGTAAAAAAAAAAAAAAAAAAAAAAAAAAAAAGACCACCCTTTTTTAAACCAAGAAGACCCGCTCCGGGGCCCCCTCAAGGACGTCTCGGATCTCTAATCCGGTGCCATCTACGAGTTTGGCCTCGTCTTCTGGAAAGGGACACGGCCCAAGCAAAGCAAGGCGGTTACCCCCTCCTTCCTTTGTTGGAAAACTCTTTTACGGGTCTCCTTATAAGGAGCTCGTTATGAGGGTCATTGTCAACCTATTAAACTAACTATCTACGTCATGGTCCATGCCTTCCCTTTCCCAGGAGCTTAAATCCCAAGAGATCAATCTCAAGACTCATTGTCAATGGATCACCTGTTAAGTCCTGCTCCGTTCCGGAATTCTATCGTTCCGGACATCTCCACCTCTTTTCCCCTCCAGTCTGGGGAATCTTGGTGCCTTCCCTTTATGCTTCCCAGCATGAAGGCACCCTCCTGTCGGGCTGTGGGCACACGGAGGTTGGTGGAAGGGCATTTCTTCCCTTCCGGTCTGGTATCCTCTTATCCGGGTTTTACCAGACTGTCAGAACGAGCATGGCATCTGTCTGGCAGGATCCATAAGTGAGCCCTCAGCTAGGGGCTGGACACATCGTCTCCCTGAGGACTCTAACGGAGTGGCAGGCGGAAAATTCCAAGTTCACGCCAGCTGTGGGGTCTTACCGTGCTCTCTTTGGGAGCCCTGTTTCTTACCCCTTGTGCTCCGAATGTAGCCCCTCTTATCAACAGGCTTGTTTTGAAAATGTATCGCTGAGGCATTTCCGGAGACAGATATCACAGATACATTCACAGTGAATCTTCTAACCCGGACTACGCTTCTAATTTATTCAGCGTACAGCTCCTAAAGCTTCCGGAGTCAATTTTCGAAGCTGAAACAGGTGTAAGTCAGGCTTGCCTGTTCCGCCTTGAGCTGAAGAATCTTATGAACAGTTTCACCTGGAGAATTAATCTTTTCCCCAGGTGGGCGTTGTTACGGCCCGTCTTGGGCTACTATTGTTACCCAGAGCCTCCGTTCTCATGGGTGTCTACCCTCACGAGCAGAATGGTCTGATCTTGCCGGGACCTGTCCCAAGTCCGGCAAGAAGTTCATGTAGTTCAAGAGCCCCCCTGCTCAGGCGGTGTGCAGGCGCTTCAGGTCTCTGCCCCTAGACAGCCGTCAGCTCTCACTCCCAGCCTCCACCTCGATGTGTGCGGGTTCAGCCAACACATCAGCCCCTTGTAACGCCCCATGTGTCTCTGCCTCCCCCACGTGCCCGCCGGAGTTTTCTTTGCTTCATACCAAAACCTAAGGAAAGAATTTTCACTAGACATTTGGCCAGAGGCTCTGACCCTCAGGGTTATCATAGGAGCAGGGATGCATCCTACTCCTCTCCGAGAATTTGGGAAGGCATTCGCTTCACGGGAGGCAATCAAGCCTCCTCCCTGTAGTATTTCTCATATGGGTGGGAGGCTGTACCATTTTCGGGGCCACTGGAACTTCAGTTCCTGGGCCCAGAGTATAGTTATCAGGGCCCGGGGGGGGAGCTGGACTGTTGTTCCCCCCCAATCAGGTTCAGTCAACCTCCGGCCAGAGTTCTGGGGGTCTTTGCGAATGGCCTGTCAGGCTTTTTCAGTCTGCCAAGGAAGTTCCCTTCCACTGGAAAATTTTTCCGGGCGTGTCCCGTTTGTTTTCCTTATTCTTGCGGCAAGTCTCGGTTGCTTACAGTCTTGTGGGTTCGGATCCTACTGCGCCCCATGGAGCCGTAACCACCTCTATAGACCTTTCGATGCTTCCTTTCACATCTTGGTTGCAGAAAGGTCCTATCCCTTCTTGGGATTCAGACTCGGGAGCAGGCGTGCCCCTTCAGGTTCATGCCCTCCTCAATGCGGCTCCAGAGTCTTTGCCAGTTTGAACAATACCGTAGTTCAACAGCTCCGGTATTAGGAGGCTATGCTAGCTGCATATCTAGTTGCCTGGCTCATTTGGGCACCCAGCGTCGGGAATTGCCTGAGGGCGCGGTCATTATAATCGGTTTCTAGAGTCTTTGGGCTTCTAAGTAACCAGGAAGGAATCCCACCTGATTCAGGAGGGTAACCTTCCGTAGTTATGAATCCAGTGGAAGTGGAAAGAGATAACAAGGGCATCTTATCATTTCATCATCTCAAGCATACCTCTCCCGTGCCCAAGAAAAGGTCCTGGGTTTTCTCCAGTTTGCTTTAGTGACGGTTCTCCTTCTGAGGTCAAAGCTGGAGTTTATGACCGGGGGTATGGTGGAGTCAGGGACGTGTCTCCTGATTCCTCCTGCTTGAATAGTGGCCTCCGGCCTCGCACAACTGTCAAGTGCTTACCGAAGTCAGTTCCTCTCCAGCTTTCCCCTCCGGCCTCAGTATTCCACACCGTCACCTCTCTGGGCGGGTGAGGTGGATATTTTTGGCCCAATGAAGTACATGGTACTTAGTCGGTCACGTTCGGCAGTTCCATATCAACGCTTTGGAGGGCGGTGACAGTCTTCCTGTTCTTGGAAACTTCTTCCCCAAGAGGTTTCCTTTTAGGCTGGTTCTGAACAAAACAGCAATAGTGCGCTGCGTAAACAAGTGGTTTTGGACTCGAATTGCTTCGTTCAGGTTATGGTTCATTCTTCTCCATAACCAACAGACGCAGGTGCTTCTGTCTACCACCCTTCTCGTAGGGGTCCAAAAGGTCACTGCTTTTTCCTATCCAGGGCCTCCCCTGGTGTCGGAATAGTCCTTAGGCGGAGCGTCATTCAGGTAGTCTTGTGACCTTTTCCTGGGCCTGAAGTAGGTCAGTTTGCAACCCAATTCAGCCACAAACTATCAAGCTGTCCCGTCTGGTATAAACTCAGCCTCACGTCAGCCCACTCAAACTCTGATGTCCTGGCTTTGTGGTCTTTGTGAATCTTACAGTTTAGGAGGAAACTGATATTGGTCCTGTTATTTCTGTTTTCCTGAAATCAGTTAAGGGATCCTACTCTACTGCAGTATGGTTCTGCAGTTAAGTAACTAGCACTCTTCACATAGTTTTCGAAGCTACAGTACTGATGCGGCCGCATTGGCCTCGAGCAAAGTGTTTTGTTGGAACCAGACTCACAGGCCCTTAACTTTCATCCCTAAGGTCTGTGTTCGTCTAAGAACAGTACTCCGTCCACATTCGGTTTCCTGGTCTTTGAGTAATGTATCGGAGTTAGCTTCGGTAACCAACAATCATCTTGTTCTTATCTTTCCTTGTTAAGGAAGTCCCAAAAATTTTTAATCAGCTTAGCTTCTAGTGTTAGTTTTCCTGTACTGTCTGCCCTGTCTGGCGGAACCAATCAGTTTGGTTTGTCTGGTGGAACCAATCAGTTTGGTTTCCCCTCATCAGGTAGTAGTGTTGTGAATTCCTCACCCTAACTTTCTATCTACAATTGAAGGTCCTCATTTTCGGTGGTCACCTTGGAAAGTACTCCCCTTTTACAAGGTCTGTTTCTGTGTCCAGTTTTCTTCTTGCAGGCTTTTTTAGACAGGACCTCGCAATTTTGTCAGGTCCTCTCCTTTAAAAAAAGGGGGGGTACTGTCATTGGGTCTGCTATTAGGCAGGAAGTATTTTCTTAATACAAGCCTATTCAGGTGCTGTTGTAAGCTCATGATCTTAGACGGTGACCACTTACATTATTTTCATTACATGAACTTAGAGGACCTTACTTATGTTCAGGGTAGAATTCTCCTAGTTTTCAACGTTTCTATTTAAGTCTTTAATAGCATAAGAATGATGTTTATTTCTCTGTTACTATTTCACCGGGTGACACGGACCCGATCCAGAAAAAGGATTTTGACAAAGGAAAAATCTATTTCTGGAGAGGGGCCCGTGTCACCCGGTGACCCACCCTGTTTTTCATTCTCTCCTCCCTTGATAAACTTCATTCTAGTGAGGTGGGTGCTAACATGGAATGCGGCTAGTGTTGCCTTGTATACAGTCCAAAAGTAGTGCATGGGCTTGTATCGCACCTCTCTGAGTTGGGACTTTTGACATTGGGAATCTCTATAGGATAAGGTTCCGTGTTTTTGTAGTTCACCCTTTTCCATACACGACTCCATCTAGTGGAGCTCAGCTCTGGGGTAGTAACTCCAGCATTTCATTTAGCTTTCTCTGGTATCTAGCAAACGGAATTACCTAGAAATAAGTGCTGAATGGACTATTTCACCGGGTGACACGGGCCCCTCTCAGAAATAGATTTTTCCTTTGTCAAAATCCTTTATATATATATATATATATATATATATATATATATATATATATTTAGTATATATATATATATATATATATATATATATATATATATATATATATATATATATATATATATATACAGCATTAACTTTATCACATTCACAATTGTTCTGTGCATTGGTAGAATTACTAAAAGGCCCTCATTCAAACTTGATGGTATGTACCATCCAGTTTGAATGAGGTCCATAACTGAATCACGAGAATATGGAATATGATGAATATATAAATAAAGATAAAATCCACGAAGGAAAGGGGAACACTGGAGTGTTGCGAGGCCTTTCGACTGTCTGTCGTCCTTTACTTAGCAGAGTATATATATATATATATATATATATATATATATATATATATATATATATATATATATATATATATATATAGTTATAATTATTTATGAACACTTAAGCCAGATCACAAAGTTAACATTCCTAACCAAAGTTCTCTTAATCTTACTATCTGTAATACATTATAACTTGTAAGTGGATTAGTATCATTGAGTCAGTTTTATTAAACTATGCACCACTGAAATTTTGGCGAGTTGTTTATTCTGGGTATATTGATGTTCAAGTTAAATAATATTAGTTAAAATAGTTATTGATACTATTTAGTAAAGTATTTTTGTCATTTCAGTGCAACTGTAATTATATTTCTTTTTTACTTAGCTGAGACAACAAAGAAAGTCAGTGCTGCAACAGTCTTGCTGTCAGTAGTTGAGGAAGAGTTGATGGATGATTGCAGAAGTAATACAGGAAGAAAGGCATTCCATGAGTCTGTGTGTAACAGCGGTAATGAAATTGAAGAACTTGATCTCAAGCCAGATATTTTATATGTTGATGGGCAATTTGTGGATCCAAGGAGACAGCTTAATTCTAAGAAAAGTATCTTATCATCAGAGAAAGTTGGAGAAGTACTTACAAACTATTCTAAGAAAACTAAATCACTGAAAAATGAAAAGGGTACACAAACTGTCTTGCCACATGATTATATCAGAAGTTTGGAACAAGAGTGTAGTAATTTGAGAAGTGAATTGACATATTTCCAGGGAAAATATGTTTTCAAGAATATAAAATTGGAGAAACTTGTTGGTGCAGATGATAAGATTAAGTATTTAACAGGCCTGGAAACATACAAGATGCTGGAAGTTCTCAATAACACTATTGAATGTTATCAAAGCCAGATGTTTAAACTGACTGGTTTTCAACAGCTTCTCATGACTTTAATGAAAATGAGACTTGGCTTGACATTTCCTTTCCTCTCAATTTTATTTGATGTGGAAGTAACTGCAGTGGTACAGCTCTTTATTCACACAGTTGATCTGTTGTTTAACAAAGTTGTTCCACTTCTGATGACTTGGCCTGACAATGATGATATGAGGAGAGTTTTGCCTGAAGAGTTCACTGATTGTGCAAATTGCTTATATATTGTGGATTGTTTTGAAATTGTGGTCATAGGAACATCTGATGCTTGGGTTGAGGATGGGGATGGTGACTGTTTGAACAATTATGATTCAGATAGGGCCCTGTGTATTAGGCGATATTTTATGGCCATAGCTCCTCAAGGATCAATTATATTCATTTCCAAAGGAAGAAATAAAGATGTCAAGTACAGAACTATTATTACTGAAAGTGGATTCCTTGCCAATGTAGCAGCAGGTGACACAGTTGTTACAGAAAGGGAACTAAACATAGATGATGAAATTGATGTCAGAGGAGCATTGGTCAAGATGTCCAGTAATGTGAAATCCAAGGGTATGAGTGAAATCGATGAAGATGGTTCTCGTGGGTTGGTACGCATTAAGTGGATTGCCCATTCTTTGAAGCAGAGATTTCAAATTCTTGATGGTGAAATTCCCTTGAATTGGGTGAAAAGTATCGACAGGGGGTGTTATACAGCTTTAGACAAAATTGTTCATGTTTCATGTGCTCTTTTTAATATGACAAACAAGATATGGACTTTCGACAAGTTTCTTGGATCTGGTAAAGCAGATGTGTACGAAATGCTTGAATGTACAAATTAATAAGTAAATTATTTGTTTGCATTGTTAAATATTGTAATTTTTGGTCAGCTTTACCATGTAGAACACCTACTTAACTGCTTAATGCCTGGAAGGTTGGCATTAAATTCTTCTTAGGTGAAAGGATTGTTGAGTTGTTTCATCATGTGAGTATTTTATTGCCAGTCAAGAAAAAACTCATTTTTCAGCATGAATTACAATGACAGGAGAGGGTTTATCTCCTTTTTATTTTTTCTGGCTTTCATAATTATAGAAAGTCACTAAATGAGATGTAGCTTGGTATTTGCATTGTGTTAGAATTTTTGGTTAGACTTTGTAAGAGTAAGGCCATTTGGATGTTGTCATATAACAATGTGTAGATCAACACCTTATGGCATAATGTTCTAGGAATCAGAATGTATCTACGAAAGTGCAAAATGCAACTAAAGTCGAACCACCAAAGTGAGTCAAAAAGGGGGCCTTCAGTCACCTTACACCGTTGACATATCTCCGTTTCTTGGAGGTAGCTCGCAGATTGTGGATACCCTTTCCTTTGACCTAGACCTGTCATAATCCTTTATGGTATACCTTGGTTTCCTTTTTCTTACAAACAGCAAAGTTCCGAGTTGATGCTTCTTTTGAAAACAGTAAATTGTCATACATGAAGATGTGTGAGAATAAGTAATTCAAATTTAAATATTGCTCTCTCTCTCTCTCTCTCTCTCTCTCTCTCTCTCTCTCTCTCTCTCTCTCTCTCTCTCTCTCTCTCTCTCTCTCTCTCTCTCATATTATGTTTAATCCTTTTATTATTTTATGCTAGTTTGCTAGCTACACTTTAATGTTGCTATTTGAAATCACATTGGTTCTTCTTAGGAATTAAAGTATATAATAAGATTTACACTTTGTTTTCCTCCTTTCCTCCCCCTTAGGGTAAATGCAAATTAGTATTCTCATATTGCCCTCAGTTATAGATGAATGTGTTTCTTAAATAAAGTCTTCTTTTAAAAAATCATAACAAAGTTTTTAATTGCCGCATTTGCAAGAGGAAAGTATACTTGGCATTGCAGCTTTTCCCTTCCTACACCCCTCTACATCAACTGTACTAAACAGACTATAGAGGATTCAGGATGTACAGATGAGCAAGTACATTTGCATTGATTCATATGTGTAGTCCTTGCAGTGTTTTGCTTAGCTAAGAGATGAAATCTGTCTTGAAAGAACAGGAGTTAAGTCACCTCCCAGTTTACTACTGTAGTAGGGAGAAATCTTTTACTTTTATGTATACATCATCAAAAGTTATTGCTAAGCTTGGCATGTGAGACACCACTGGACTCGACACTAGCAATTACTTACTTGAACTTTATCTATCCTTTTATGTTTATTATCCTTATTCACTGACAGATTTAAGTTGAAGTAAAATCTTTCCCAGTTAATATAATCGGTGTTACTGTAATAAATTATTTATTATTGATAGTAATTTAGGTGAGAGAGGACAGGCTAGTCTCCTTCCAAGTCTTGAGGTAGTATTTGGGAAGGTTTGGTCCTGATGCAGTCTTTTGTCTTTATGGAGATGAATATACAGTAGATTATTACAGTTTTTAGGCTTTCCTGCAGAGAAATAATTATGCAGTTTCTTCTTGCTTCTAAGAGGTTTTCAGCTCTTATACAAACTTCCAGGAAAGCAATGGTTTTTACTTCTAGGTCATATGATTTTGGGGAAGTTTTTGGCCTGGCCAGGATTAGGATGGGGTCCTTTCCTTTTACCTTAACAAATGTAGCGCAGGTAATTTTTACCTGGTTTACATTCAGTTACATGCAAAGGAATCTGACTCTTCCAATGGAATGGTCTCTGAATTATCAAGTACGTATGTCAGTTTCTGATATTGTTGACCTCCTAGGACAGGAGGTTGCCAGTCTCATCTTTCCCTTCCAAATCCCCCAGGCTGCAGGATTAGGTGGTTATGGATGCATATGTTTGTCAGTAACCTAGATGTTATGACACCAGATTTAATAAACAAATCAGTCAATCAATTGTCCTCTATTTGCAGTGGTGTGAAGTACTTAATAAGTTAAGAGAATCCCAGAACTCCAGGTTTGGAATGTATTTCTTGTAGCTCTGTATCTCCATAGAACTCTTTCCATCTTGAAAGATGTAAAACAACAATGTACCATGAAGTTTTCACAACTTACCCATACTTCTGATAACCACATTGGCACAGTCAATCAGCTTGTGCGAAGGTGAGGTTTTTGGTATGTCTCAAGGGTCTACAGCAGTGGTTCCCAACCTTTTTCCTGTCATTTCCCCCTGCACCCAGTGCAACCCTCCAGATTTCCCCCTTCATGTGTATGAGGGAAAGAGTAGTTAATACACACTGTGACGACTTACTAATTTATTTTTCCATTATAGACAAATATACTGATAAACAAATAGTTAGATAGAGAGCGGTTAGTTACCCGCATAGCCATAGAGAGCGGCTAGTAGCAAAATAAAAGGACTTTTGTTTATTCTTCTACTTCAAAATTGAATTAGTGAGAAGGTTGAGGCTGCTTTTTTAGTTAGTAGGTAGTGTAATTATTTCCCCCGTGGTAGCTTCAAATTTCCCCCCAGGGGGAAATTTCCCCCAGGTTGGGAACCACTGGTCTACAGTATCCTCAAGTTTTCTATAGACTCAACTATTAAATGATTTCAGAGGCATTGGTTGTTTTTGCACTCCCGGAGGCAATTTTGATGTTGTTACTGCACCCACATACCTATAGAAGTTTAACTGAGTTACAGTAGTTTTCTTAGTTACTCTTAAAAGTTGTCGTTTCCAGCCATTAGGAGATATAGTTGAATGTAGTCTTGTTTACACCATGCCCATCTAGACGTTGCTTCTGATCTGGAATGTGGTTTAGAATTTTGTCTGCAGAGTCAGGAACGGTCTCTTTAAAGCACTTAACTATACAATCTATCTCTTAGTAGCCCTGGGACCTGTGAAAGAGCAAGCAAATTCTAAGCGCTTTTGCAGAATGTTGGCTTTGGCAATGAAAACACTGGTCTTTTGCATAAACGAAAATCATTTTAAGGCACATTTCCCTTCTCAGGGTTGTTACTGTAAAATGCCAAACTTGACCTCATTTAGGGATAATGAGATACACACTTTTATGCAGGATAATGGGCAGTTAGAGTGAACTCAGATACCCAGAATGAATTTAGATACCCAGATAAATTGTAGCTTTCTTGAGTGATAATACTTATTTGGTGCATTAAAAGATTGAATGCTACCAAGTCAAAATGGATTGCCCTTTTTGTTGTTAGCTTTTTGGCAAAAGGTTATTATTCATAATGATCATTTTTACCTGGTGTACTCTGCCGCAAAGATCAATTAATAGCAATGAAATAGGCTCTACATTCAAAGATTGCAGCAAGCAGTGGAAGCTGTGTATATGATTCAGACCTGTTTGGAACCAGGCAGAATGATATATACCAGATTATTGTGCTGCAGTTCAAGATGCTCTGACATGAGTGATGGATGCAATGCTGTTGGAGTGGTCAGATCTGGAGTGCTATTCCTTTTATCCCCTTTGCTCTGATCTAGGAAGTCATCAGCAAGTTAGGTGACACTGCAAATTATTGGACAAAGAGGGGTCTGATTTGTAGACTTTTCTCTACTGCTAGTTGTTCTTAAGTATCTCTTTTCCAGTCTCATTCGAACAACTAGAGGCAATCCCCTTAAAGGAGCTTACAACAAAAGGACTGCTCTTGCTAGTGCTAGCACTGCCAAGCCAGACAGGGCAATTATAACATTCTTGCTCCTGTTTAGGGCAAAAACTTATTGGGTTTAAGCCATTACCCTGATCTATGACTGTTCAGTCTTGAATCTCATACCACTGACAGAATATGCTTTTCTTTGCCCAGTAAGAGCTCTTCGTGCATATTTATTTAGGAATAATAACATTCATAGGAATGATTTTAAGAATTTGTTTTGCAGTATTAGGAAGCCAGATTTTCCCATGAGTGAAAATTCAATGCCCCATTTTACAAAGTCCTTGGTTCAGGATGGGCATTTGCTTGAGGACTTCTACCTTTATGCCTTCTTTGAAGGCCAAGTTGCTACATCATTTAATTTCTGGGGAAACCTTTCCTGACCTAAAGTTATTGTAGCTGCCTACCAACTACATCATTCTCTAATCTGCTGCATGTCACGATTGACACTAAGGCCCCTTTCACACTATGTGTTGTGCCAACACAGTTAGCTGCGATGCGGTGACGCAGACAGCAGTTGACTTATACATCTTATGGAATTGTTCACACCTTGCATGTGTGCATGATTCTGCCACTGCATTGCCACAGAAAATGTGCATGGTATACCAGGCTTATGCGTCGATGCGGATGGATGCGGTGGCCAGTGGACCATCATGTTCAGTACACATCTTCACGTCTTGCATTATCATACGCACTTAGCGGCGTGCTGAACTACTCTCCAGTAGAGGACCACGCTTCAATGTCGGTACTTCTTGTTATTATAATGGAACATGAAATCGATATAGATCTTATATCTTTAGTGGAGGCAAAACTAGTGTTATGGGATAAAAGTCTTGAAGACTACAAAAGTCGGAATTTGACTATATATGCATATAGGGAAGTTTGCAACACCAGAATATCAGTGCAGACAACCTTCACTTGTGCATCCTTCAACATCCAGTTCTTGTTCCAGTCAACCTTCTCCTGTGATTTCTGCAACACTAGGTTCCCATTCAAGACAATCTGCTAACGTTTCCCAGGAACCAAGTTCTCATTTCAGACAGTCATCACTGAACACCGAAGAAATCCATGAAGATCAAAGAGGGCAAGTAGGCAATGGAGGCCCATCAAACTCACAGTGTTCAGATATGACAGAGGAGTGCAGTCTAGATTTTACAATGCTGCCTTAATCTCAGTATTTTACTTTCATCACTTTCAGATTTGTATTATAAGTAACAATTGTATAACAATGCACAAAAAAGGTGTAATACTGATAAGCATGTCATCTACTCTTGTTATTAAATAAAATATTTGTTGGTTAAATTACCGAGTGTCGATTATTATCCTATTCAACTTTATAACAGTGCATATTAAAAAATATGAAAAATAAATAAACTTTATGTGATGGTAAGGTGCGGTGAACACATCTACCTGCAGAAACAAAACATAGTGTGAAAGTAGCCTAAGGGCAGCTTCATTTTTCATAAGTGGAGGCTTTATTACACCCACAAGTGTTGCATCATCGGCACACTGAACAATCTTGTTTTCCAATCCAACTTCATACACAAAAAAACTAACAGTGGACCAAGAACACTACCCTGTGGATCTCCAGACACAGTAGGTCTTGGTTTGCTAAAGATCCTATCAACAGCAACTCACTGCTGTCTACCTCTAAGGAAATCTTGAAGTGATCCCGAAACATATCCATCCACTCCAAGATTCTGAAGTTTATATATAAGTGCCTTGTGATTTACTAAATCAAAACCACTAAAATCTGTTTGAATTATTCTACACTCAAAACCTTTAGCAAGGTTCTTTTGCATAGAGATCAATAAAATACACAAGTTTGACAACACATTGTAAATGTATATGCAGTGATAGATGCTGACAGCTTACATCCCTTACATTTTCCAGTAGTGTAATTATATGTAACTGCTTCATGGTGGCACTGTGAAAGTGAGTTTGTAATTTTAACATCAACCGTAGTCTTTTTCATGATAACCTGGTCCTTAATTCATTGAATGACATTTGGTTTACTCAGATTGATTATTATGTTAATTATCATCATACCTGGATTCTACATTAAACAGTAGATTTTGCTTACATATTTTTCTAATATTAGATTTTATTGGATTTGGAGTTGTACACGGGCAGCCCCCGGTTATCAGTGGGGGATCCATTCTGAGGGTGTGATGGTAACTGAAAATCAGGGATTGTCGGGGCTTTTTCGGCAATTTTTGCGGGTTATCGGCACCATAAAGGGCCGATTTTCGGTTATTGACGCCTCTGTTAGGTATGTATCGGCGCCGATAAGAGGGACTCAGCGATTTTCGGTGCCAAAAATTGCCAGTTTTCATCGCCAGACAAGTACTGTAAAACCGTATCGCCGTTAACCGGGGGACTGCCTGTACAGTGTAGTTATAAATTTTTTTGGAATGATTAATGAAAGGGAACTTGAGAGCACTTTACCACAATTGCTAAACTTTGTTTGGTAATTTGATATTGTCTTTTGAGATTGTTTTATATTTTGTCAGGGGATCACTTAGTTTTATATAGTACTGAGGGAATGCCTTTTAGAATGCTCATTGTTAGTAAGAGCTTAGCTAAATGTTTCAAATATCCATTTAGTTCATTTTGCAATTTAATATTATTAATAAATTGTCCTCCCTTTTTGTGTTGAACCTGATGGAACAGATGACTGGATGTTATTGTCAAAGGTCAGGCCTAAAGGGGAAGAAAAGAGATCGAAAGATGATGGGAAAAATGGTGGGGATTAATGTAGATGTGAATGAACAATTGCAGAACTAATGACTACAAGAATTTAATTGAGGAAATGCTTTGACGTTTACAGTTAGATATTTTACTATGTGCATGAAGAGTGAAAGGGTTTATATTTGCTCAGTAACTAGAAATGATATTAATGTTATTTGAATTTATACAATATTTATATTTTTTAGATGGTCAAGATGTCAATATACTGTAAGGTACACAGTTTAGAGTACTGTAATTATTATTGTTACATATCATATAACTGGAGTAGCAGTAAAAGTAGGGACTGTAGTGGAAGACTTAGAAGAGGGAATGTACCCTTAGTGCCTATACTAGGTTCCATTATTTTCTTGCCTTTATTATTATTCTCAATTTCTTTCCATTTGTTTGTATGTAGATGACACAGCTGTTGTGATCATGTAGGTGGTGAAGGTGAGCTCATTGAAGGCTTTAAAACCTCTACCAGGTCCCAAGTCCTGGTTCTCATGTTTTTGCAGCATAATCATTGACTTTGTCTCATTGTTGATTACACTATTGCTGTGTTCTTTTCATTTTTTGATAATCATGTCTTGTCCATAGAATTCTGGTTTATAGTTTGCTGTGCTTTCCTATATAGAACCTTATACATTTCTTTAGAAGTAGTTAAAAAGTTTGGAAGAAAGCTAATGAAATATAAAATAAGAGGAAATAATACTAAGAAAGAGGAGAAAGAAAGGCACTGACTCTAAGATACACCAAAAGCAAGAATCCAAAGTCAGACAAGGTCAGACCCCCTGAGAAATGGTTCCTAAACTCACTCTCTCTACCAACAAGAGTTCTAGTATTTGTGAGGATCTAGGTCAGGAAGCAGTGCCTTTCAGCATGGTATGGGCACTGGGGAGGGTCTTGGAATGATACGGCAGCAGCAGTGATGTGTGAGGACATTAACTATCTTGCATGATGCTGGAGAAGTGGCTTGCCTGGCACCATAAACTGCATTTTTTAAGCCTCTTCCTACTGGCCTTCATAATTCAACAGCATGACTTTCCTCCTGAGGTGCACCTTCAAATTCATCTTCACTATATAATTTACTTGGCTTCCCTTTATGTTGCTGCCCAACCTCTCTTAACTCCCTCTTTTCATCCTTGATTATCAAGAGGGGCTGAGCTTTGGGTTCATTTCCAAGGCAAATACTGTAGTTGGAACTGAGGTGGTCTCATCAACCATCTGATAAAGCTTGAACCTGACAACTATCAGTTTGATTTATCATATTGATAAGTCGTGGGTGAAAATACCTCTTTTAGGTGGCCTCATCAATCACCTGATTAAGCTTGAACATGATAGCTATCAATTTGATATATCATATTGATAACTTGTTGGTGAAACTACCTCTCTGAGGTGGTCTCATCAGCCATCTGATAAAGCTTGAACCTGCCAGCTATCGGGTTGAATCACCATATTGATAACTCATGAGTGAAACTACCTCTTTGAGGGTCTCATCAACCATCTGATATAGGTTGAACTTGACAGCTATCAGTTTGATTTATCATATTGATAACTTGTGGGTGAAACTACCTCTTTGAGGTGGCCTCATCAACCATCTGGTAAAGCTTGAACCTGACAGCTATCAGTTTGATTTATCATATTGGTAACTTGTGGGTGAAACTACCTCTTTGAGGTGGCCTCATCAACTATCCAATAAAGCTTGAACATGACAGTGATCAGTTTGATTTATCATATTGACAACTTGTGGGTGAAACTACCTCGTTGAGACGGCCTTGTTAACTATGTGATAAAGCTTGAACTTGACAGTAATCAGTTTGGTTTATCTCATTGATAATTCATGGGTAAAACTAACTTAAAGAGGTCACTAGATTCCAAGGATGGGCTAAATATGAAGAACCGAAGCTGCAAGTTTAAGATTCTTTCTCCCATAATTTCATGTGTACCGGAGAAAAGGGTATGCATTGACACTGTACTCCTGTTTTTAGGGATGCATTAGCTACAGGGCTCCTTGAGGTTCACAAATTGAGAAAATTGGTGGAAGCTTTTTGTAGGTTTGCTTTCATATTCCCTAAGTACTTTTTAGTTTACTTACTCCTCTACAGGCAGTGGCTTTACAATTTGATCCCTTGAGGAGATACACCATGTGTTTCCTTTCCATATGATAATATTTCATATAATAATGTGGCTGAGGTAATTCTTGCTTTCCTCTCAAACATTTCTCCTATTTAAAGATATGAATGTTTAGATGTCCTTTATGATGTCATTTTCTGGGAGTTTTTGGTAATTATGAGAGGCAATATCTGTGTCATTCATCAGAAATGAGAGTATTGGTAGCCTTAATGCAAAACATGTATTTCTGAGCTCGGCCCCGTGTCATCCGGTGAAATTCCATACTAACACGAATTTCTAGGTATAAATATTGCTAAGTATACCAGAGAAAAAAGCTTTCAGGAATGCTGGAGTTACTACCCCCAGATCGATCGTCTTCTATATGGAAGACGTCGGTATTACCAAGGGTGAGTGAAAGAATCACAACCACAGAGCTACACTCGATAGACATTCCCATGTCAAAACCCCCCGGAAAGAGCGGAGAGCCGTACCAGCTCCACACTCACCCGCCCGCCAAGCGGCGACTCCAGCGCCACCTACACTCATTCCATTTCTAGCACGTGATCATCACACTTTGTGTTTTGCTTTGTGCTTGTGCTTTTGGCCATATTTGCCTTGTTTCTCAGCATGTTGTCGAGCAGCTTTACTGTCACCAAGTTAAGTACCATCTTATTGTGGGGTTTTTATGATAAGTTTGGCTGTTTCGGCCCGTATTTTCATATTATACGTGGTTGTTGTTATGACGCCATGGCGTCCCCCAGTCAGCCATGTCGACAGCGAGATTCGCCCATCCAGCTTGTTCTGTTTGGGGCTTCTCCTCGTCGTTTACATTACTTATCATTATTCCCCTAGGATTCATCCTGGTGGCGTTTCCTGGGCGGGTTGTTTCGGTGTTTCTCTACGTTAATTTGTCGAACCGCATATTGGGGTTCCTTCATTAGGGTTCCCGTCATTTTCCCGCTTAGGTTTCTCAACAGGGTGTTTTCCCATTGACAGTTTTAGCTATGTTTATTATTATATTGTGGTGTGCTGGTGCTTTTAATCAGTACGGGGGAGCGTCAGGTACGGTTTTATTGTTTACTCCCTGTCGCTCCTCTTGGTTAGGCTATGCGCCTTGCACAAGCACATATTTATATATATTTATTATTCTTAGTGATGGTGATTTATTTTTATCTGGTTACTTTAGTTGTGTGGGGTCCCCTAGCCTGCCTATGTTACGTTAGGCTTGTATTTTGCTTCCTTTGGCCTCCCGCTCTCCCCTTCACCCTGAGTTAGGTTAGGTGTGAGGATAGGTTCAGCAGGTAGAGAGAATTTCTGTTGTTGTTCCTTCCACTGGCCGTTGTTTGGGTGGTAGAGTGAGACCCCATTGTCCTCCCCCTTCTTTACGGAGGGGTAGAGGCCCCCCTTTTTTATGGGTGTGTCTCCTCTGTGATGTTATAGCATCCCCCCCCTTCCGTTCGGCTTTGGTTGGTTTTCAGCACGGGATTTCTCTCCCCATTGTTTCCTCTTTCCTCCCTTCTCTTATTCCCTCCTGTTAGCCTAGGTTATGCCTAGGTGCGGGTGTTGGCCTAGGCTACGCCTAGGTACGGGGCAAGCGCGTTGAGGCCTTAGGTTGCTTTCCCTTCCTTCCCCTTATTCGGAGTAGGCTATGATCTTCCACTGCCGGTATTAATTTACTTGGCGTGGTGTGTGTTTGCAGTCGAGCTGGTGAAGAATTCTTCCCCAGTCTCCTGTTTTCACTTGCTCTGGCCTACTCCCTTTCCTGCCCCTCCAACCCTTCCCTTCTCCCTCCCCCAATAACCCTAGGTCAAGCTCTTTGTCATCTTCTCGTGCGGGTGACGTCAGCTGGCGTTCACTTGGAGTTGTGGGGCTTCCCCTGGTGGAGGGATTCGCTCCCTCCCAGGGCCAGTCCCCGATGGCTTTTTGCTTGGCTCAGTGTTTCGTTTTCCCACTCTCCTAGGATCGAACAGGTTTCGAACATTCTTTGGGTTATCTGTTCTCGCCTCTTTTCCGCGTTCGCTTGGCGTTCGAGATACTTTAGTTGGGTTGACTGGCGCTTACTCCGGCCCTCGTGGTCTTGTGATGTTTGATAGCCTCGCCCTTCTACTGTTCTCTAGCGGTGGAGGTCTGGGATCTCCGGAGGGGGTGGTTCCGGACTCCGGAGTCTGGAAAATTTTTATTTTGTTAACCAGTTACATTACCATCCTCTGTATTTTATATATGTACAGTATATATAATTATTTTGTTCCTGGCAGTTCACTCCGCCATTGGACATAATGTTATCAGAGTCCGGTGTTCCTACCCTTGGGTCCTGCTGTTTTATTCCCAGCATCCCTTGTGGTAAGGCCCCGTTGACTCAGCTCTATCGTTCCGCCGGAGTATTCTGGTGGTCGGAGAGCTTCTTGCTTACCACTATTTTTAAGTTACTTGTTTGGGTAGGCCCGTCTCTGACGGGGGTTTTTCTTTCCGCCGGAGTACTCCGGTAGCATGGTTTGAAAATACCTGTGCCTGCTTAGTTTAAGTTTCTTAGAGTAGTAGGTTCATGTACTTTTTACACTTACAGACTGTTCGTTGTGAGGAGCCAGGATGCACCGCCACCCTCCATCAACCTTATGGGCATGTGGTGTGCCGGACCCACGCTGGCTGTGCGGTCCGGCTTGATGACCTCATCGTCTGGCATCCTGACGGTTGTGAGGTTTGCTTCGCTCTGTGCGGAAGCGTCCAGAACGAGTCGGTAAGCTATTGGCTTTCGTTCTTCACGTTTGTTTCAGTCTGATATGTGGTTATATTGTATGTCATGGCTTTTTTATGTTTCAATATATTAGCCCTGACTCCCTGTTCTCTTCCAGGCTGACGAGTCCTCCAAGAAGGAGGCCCTAGAGTCTCTCCGCGCCTGGGTGGCTGGGTTTGGAAGGAACGTGCCGTCGGGGAAGCCTTACGCCCTCGACGGGAGGTTGAGGGACTTGCTTTACCCCGGCGCCCGGCTCACTGCGGCCGTACCTGCGGATCTGGCCACGCCCATCATCGACCAGATCCGGGCCGCGACCCAGCCAGCTCAAGAGGACCCCCTGTACACGGAAGTTTCGGAGGACGTCGCCGCCTTAGACTTAGACCTGGAGCCGATGAAGACGGAGCCGGACCAGGGGGTAGGTACAGAGGTAAGTGAGGCAGCAGGGGCGGGCGCCCTTTTTGATTCCCCATCATCCTCTGTATCCTCTTTTTCAGGTTTTGGGAAGTCTTCTCTCTTGAGGGACAGGACTCCATCTGCTGTCCCCAAGTTGAAATTGAAGACGTCATGGAAGGCGAAGGGCTATAAGTCCTCGTCTTCTCGTAAGGCATCTCCCTTCCCCCCGTTGAAGGCCAAGGTTGTGGAACCTGTGGCCTCCGGGAGCAAACCGAGCACCTCGGGCAAAGGAGCGAGTAAGAGGGCTCCCAAACCCACCCCTCCTCGCCAGCCTGCCTTTGACCCTGAGGCGTTTGCAGGGATGTTGCTAGAACGCATCTCTTCGGAGGTGGAGGCGAAGCTTTCCCAGATTACAGAAAGACTTCATAATCAGGAGACTCTGCTGGCAGATATGGCTCGCTCCGGCGGAGCCGCTCCGCAGTACGAGATCCCTGATACTGCTGACCTCCCTCCTTTCGATGTAGGGAACCCGTGGCATTTTGCTCTTCGTGCTATTCGTCACGAAGACACCCTGACCATCGAGGGTCTGGGCACGAGGCGTCTGGAGGAATTGGAGTTCTTCCCTCCTGATCTCTTGCCCCCCTACCCAGGCTTCGTTAGGCTGACGGAGGAAGCCTGGATACGCTCAGACAAGGTCCCTAAGGAGACGGTGATCTTCCCTAGGGACCATGCGCAATCTGCTCTGTTGCGCACTCTTACGGAGTGGCAGGCAGAAAACACTAAATTGACTCCCTTCAAGGGCAACTACACCATGTTTTCTTTGGGTGATAAGTTGCCCACTCCCTGCCTGAACAAAGTTGCTTTGGCAACGGCTCAGGCTTGCTTCGACGGCAAACCCTTGCCTCAGCTGAGGGAGACGGACTCCACATCTCTGGTATTCCTGGGAGGTGAGGAGTTCTGGAAGGACGCCCCGTCCACGTTTACAGTGGGTAAACTGGACGCTTACTGCACGTCCTCTCAATTCAGTGAACAGCTTCCTAAGCTCCCGGAAGCTCTCCTGAAGGCGGAGTTTGAGGCACGGTGTAGGTTAAGCTGGTCTTTAAACTCCTTGTGCTTAACAGAAGCGATCGCCATCTCCTGTGCAGAGGAGCCTCTGTTTCAGGTTCTGGCTAAATCCCTGTTGGCAGGGTTTCAGTCGGACCTGTATGACTTTATGGTGGCAAAGTTAGAGTGCCGCAAATTCATCTTCGTGGATGCCACCATTCGTCATGAGCCTAACAAGCTCATGAAGAGTTCCATCTGGGGGGGGTTAATCTCTTCCCAGAGGACGAAGTCTCCAGCGTCCTGAGCGAGGCTACCAGGGCCAACCAAAGCCTACGCTCCCGTTGGGGTATCTCAGCCTTCAAGTGGAAGACCCCCGAATCTGGCAGCTCCCAGAGTAAGTCTGGCAAACGTTTTAGGTGGCACAGGAGGCCTCAACACCAGATGGTGGTTCAGGCTGTCCCAGTCTCGGCGGTGGGCCAACCCTCCACCTCCAAGGCTCAACCCCAACAGTACGTGCTGGTTCAACCAGCCCAATCCCTTGCTGCACCATCGTACGTCTCCTCTCCGGCATACAATCCTACCTATGAGGGCCGTGGGGTCTTTCACGGCCTTAATAGGAGCGCAAGAGGGGGTAGAGGTCGAAACCCATACAGAGGCAAAGCTGGATCTGCCTCCCGGGGAAAATCAGGCCGTGGTAGAGGAAACAAACCCGCTTCCTCCCACTGAGACCAGTCAGGTAGGTGGTCGCCTTTACTGGTTCAGAGGCCAGTGGTCCTTCAGTCCTTGGGCACACAGCATTGTGTCCAAGGGTCTGGGTTGGAGCTGGATCAAGGATCCCCTCCCCTGACCAGATTTTACCAACCCCCCTCCAAAGCCCTACAGGACTTTGTGACGGAGCTTCTCAACAAGAGAGCAATAAAGAAAGTAAGGCACCTCAAATTTCAAGGCAGGTTGTTCACTGTTCCAAAGAAAGATTCCGATCAGCAAAGAGTAATTCTAGATCTGTCGCGTCTAAATCACTACATAAGATGCGACAAGTTTTGCATGCTTACAGTGGCTCAAGTACGGACTCTACTGCCGCGTGGAGCCGTCACCACCTCTATCGATCTTTCAGACGCTTACTATCACGTCCCGGTTGCGCGGAACTTCTCTCCCTTCCTGGGTTTCAGACTCTGGAAACAAGCCTACTCCTTCAGGGTCATGCCTTTCAGACTCAATATAGCCCCCAGGATTTTTACGAAACTGGCGGAAACAGTCGTTCAGCAGCTACGGTCCCGGGGGATCTCCCTGGTGGCTTACCTGGACGATTGGATAATCTGGGCTCCAACAGTACAGGAGTGCCGGAAGGCTACAGCCATAGTGATCAAGTTCCTGGAGTCGTTAGGCTTTGGTTGAACAGGAGAAGTCCCGCCTGACTCCGTAGTCCCGGTTTCAGTGGTTGGGTCTCCAGTGGGACCTGTCCTCGTACAGGCTATCCCTCCCGCCGTCCAAGCGGAAGGAGATAGCTGCCGCTACCAGGAAATTTTTGAAGGACAAAGCAGCATCCTGCCGGTCTCAAGAGAGAATTCTCGGCTCCCTTCAGTTCGCCTCAGTGACGGACCTGCTCTTAAAAGCGAAGCTAAAAGATATAAACAGAGTGTGGCGGAGACGAGCCAATGTCAGGCTCAGAGACAGAGTCTCTTCAATCCCGCGAATCTTGAAGACAAGGCTTCGACCATGGTCCACAGCCAGTGGCCTGTCGAAGTCGGTCCCACTCCAATTTCCCCCTCCGGCTTTGGTAATCCACACAGACGCTTCATTAAGCGGCTGGGGAGGGTACTCACCAAACCAAAAAGTTCAAGGGACATGGTCTACAATGTTTCAACAGTTTCATATAAACACCTTGGAAGCTATGGCAGTGTTTCTAACTCTCAAGAAACTCCGCCCGCCGGCCAGATTCACATCAGGCTGGTGTTGGACAGCGCCGTGGTGGTTCATTGCATCAACAGGGGCGGCTCCAAATCAGGTCGCGTAAACCAGGTGATGGTAGCTATCTTCTCCCTGGCGAACAAGCACGGCTGGCATCTGTCAGCCACCCACCCTAGCGGGGTGCGGAACGTGGTGGCGGACTCCTGTCTGGGACTACTCCGTTGGAGACGGAGTGGTCCCTGGACGGGGAATCGTTCAATTGGATTTGCCGCCGGGTTCCAGGACTCCAAGTGGATCTGTTCGCTACAGAGAGCAATCACAAGCTTCCCTGTTATGTGGCTCCCAACCTGGACCCCCAGGCCTTTGCCACGGATGCGATGACCATAGACTGGAACAATTGGGAGAGGATCTACTTGTTTCCCCCAATAAACATGTTGTTGAAAGTACTGCACAAACTCAGGTCATTCAAGGGCCAACTAGCTCTGGTAGCTCCCTATTGGCTGAAGAGCAACTGGTTCCCTCTGCTCCAGGAGCTCAAGTTGCGGTGTCATCAGATACCCAAACCCAGACTGACCCAAGTAGTACAAACCAAGACTGTGTCAGCTTCCTTAAGAATTCAGAATGCTCTGGTTTTATGGACTTTATAAAGTTTGCTGCAAAAAAGGGAGCAAACATTGACCCCGTCAACACTCTGTTTCTAGAATCTGATAAGAGGGATTCTACTCTCAGACAGTATGATTCAGCAGTCAAAAAATTAGCATCCTTTTTGAAGGCATCTGAAGCTCAAACTATGACTACTAACCTAGCAGTTACTTTCTTTAGATCATTGTTTGAAAAAGGCCTTGTCCCGGCCACTATTACTACAGCTAAATCAGCCTTAAAGAAGGTATTTTTGTATGGTTTTAAAATTGACCTTACAGATTCATACTTCTCCTCCATCCCTAGAGCATGCGCCCGTTTGAGGCCGGTAACACGCCCACATTCTGTTACCTGGTTCCTCAACGATGTTCTAAAATTAGCCGCTGATACTGATAACTCACAATGCTCTTATCTGGATCTGTTAAGGAAAACCTTGTTTCTGATTAGCTTGGCTTCAGGTGCCAGAATTTCAGAGCTATCAGCTCTCGCTAGAGGTGATGATCATGTTGATTTTCTCCCGTCCGGAGAAGTCCTCCTTTCCCCTGATCATAGGTTCCTAACTAAAAATGAAGACCCTCAGGACAGGTGGTCCCCCTGGAAGGTGGTGCCTCTTCCTCAGGACCAGTCCTTATGTCCAGTACATATATACCTTAAAGTCTTATCTACAAAGAACTCCACAGTGTAAGTCGGGTCCTCTTTTTATCAGGGAAAAGGGTGGAACTTTCGTTGAACGCTATAAGACAGCAAATTCTGTATTTTATTAAACAAGCCAACCCGGATTCAGTCCCTAAGGTTCATGATATCCGTGCGGTAGCTACCTCTACTAATTATTTTCATAATATGGATTTTGCTGAACTTACCAAGTATATGGGATGGAAATCACCTCTAGTGTTTAAACGCCACTATTTAAAATCACTCGAAGCCCTGAAATTTTCTACAGTGGCTGTGGGGAGTGTCATTCCCCCACCTTAATTATCCTTAATCCTTTTCCTTCCCCCCCCCCCTGCCTGCCTGCCTCATTTATTTCTCTGCCTGCTTTTCTGGATCAATCATGCCTCAGTGCCTTGCTCCTCATAATTGATGCTATTGCCCTGGTTATTGTTTGTCTTGGTGATTGGCTTTTGATATGCTGTGAATTTAGATTAACATAGAGGTACTGGAGCAGTTTTTATTTTGCTTCATGTACCTCAATTCCTGATTTTGTATATCTCTCATTGTTCTTAGATTTAAGATTGTATTTACCTGTTTATACCATTATATTGTGGGTGTGTTTTATTCCACCCGTAATTATATTGTATATCTGTCATTGTGCATTACTCTTAGACTTAAGTTTACATATTCTTCATTGTGTCTTTATATTGTTGGGTGTGTTTTGTTCCACCCGTACTTACCTGTTATTAAATCTATTTTTCCTTGATGAGATATCATAATTAAATCTATTTTTTCATAGCGTGTGTTTTTGTTCAAATCACCTTTTGTTTTCTTTTGTAGCTTTGCAGTCTTGGCATGATTCTCTGTCACTATTTCACCGGGTGACACGGGGCCGAGCTCAGAAAAGGGATTTTGACAAAGGAAAAATCTATTTCTGAGGGAGGCCCCGTGTCACCCGGTGACCCTCCCAGAAGCTGCTTTCCCCCCCTACTTGCACATGCCAAGCCTGGGGGTGGTGCTAGTCTGGAATGAGTGTAGGTGGCGCTGGAGTCGCCGCTTGGCGGGCGGGTGAGTGTGGAGCTGGTACGGCCCTCCGCTCTTTCCGGGGGGTTTTGACATGGGAATGTCTATCGAGTGTAGCTCTGTGGTTGTGATTCTTTCACTCACCCTTGGTAATACCGACGTCTTCCATATAGAAGACAATCGATCTGGGGGTAGTAACTCCAGCATTCCTGAAAGCTTTTTTCTCTGGTATACTTAGCAATATTTATACCTAGAAATTCGTGTTAGTATGGAATTTCACCGGGTGACACGGGGCCTCCCTCAGAAATAGATTTTTCCTTTGTCAAAATCCCTTTTTCATATACAAACAGGCATTTTGGATAACAGGCATACAAGAGATTATGCACGATTATTATAGATAACAACAATAGTCCACCAGTTCAAAGATCACCAAGATGGAATCTTGAACATGCAGGGTGGAAAAAATTTCCAAAGCTCAGTGAAACTTGAGGCAGTGCAGTTCCAAAGTGTAGATGGTTCAGTTGACATTCTCGTGGAACTATTCATGTAGAAAAAAATTCATTCTGTTCCAAAAATCAGATTTTATTTAGATGATAATCAGTCCCTTTGTGGTTATCAGAACTCAGATATTTCATAAAGCTACAAGACAAGCTCTATTCACTATGCTGAAAGATTTAGTACTACAAGAAATACAGGGCACAATTACTAACCTTCAGCAAACAGCAGAACTCCAATATCTGGTGTATAGAGGAAGGTCAATAAAATGTTTGGGAATTTACCCCAAATCCACCTATGGTTATGTATGGTCAGTACATTGCTTGTACAAGAGAGATGAGTAATGCTTTGGCTAAACACTACATGAACATATTTAAGTCTGAAGTTTCTCTGGGTTACCAGTACTATATAGAAAAATGAATAATAAAACCTCATAATTTTAAAGTAGATAAGAGGAATCTTATAACCTTCTCAGCAGTTAGACCCAAGTTTGAATCAGGTTTAACAGCTTGTAAAGATGCAGTCCCTTTTTACCTTATGAAAGCCTATGCAGTACACAGTGATAAATGCATTTTGAGTGCAAGGCTCTTCATTTTAATTTGATCTAGAATAGGGCCTAATGCTGTTTTAGAACTAATTATTATTTGTGCTTTTTGTTAAACCTGGTCAGAATACTTTTAAGCAGCAATTGATAACTAATTGCATTGAGCTCATGTTCATGCAAGTTCATGGCGAAGATGGTCAGTGCAAAACGTAAGGTTTTTAGAAAAGATTACCCAATGTGATTTTCAGCAAATGTACGTTACCACTGTCATATTATTTTTCTAGAGTCCTCTATGGACGAAGCATTAACTTCCAAGCAACATCATGTTGCTGTCTGCATTTACTTTGAAAAGGCATATGGGACTGCCTTCAGATAACATGGTTCCTTAAAACTACTCATACTTGAGGAGAGGAGAAGTACCATTATTTATAAGGCATTTGTAACATGATTTTTGCACATAAGAGGTGATCTTTATCCAAGGAAAATGTCATGAAGTTTTATATAAGTACTTGCCAAGTAATTACATAGCCATTAGTTTCTAATTATTGCAGCAGCTTAAATTTTGAAATTCGCAGTAGCACTTTTATTGTTTTGGTTTAGGTAACTAACCCCGCCCACTTTTGTGAAGAATAGGTACAACACAGCTGAAGAGCTCAATTTGTTGCTGCCAGTCAACGACTGATCATCGGTTGTTTGAACAGCTTTTGTTTTGATTTTTTCATCAGATGGTTGTAGTGCCATCTTTGCAAGTACATTCCTTGGCAGCCTGCACTAAATTAGCTTAGCTAGATTTGACCATCATTTTTCCTGATTGTGACTTCTTGATTATGTCAGACTCTAGTTCGACTAGTATCCGTTTTTGCAGCAAAGGTTGCAATACCAGACTGACGTCAGCCATTGCAGAGGTCAAATTTGTTCTTCAGATCTAACTTGTGAAGAGTGTAGGGATTGGAATCAGGGGAAATGGAAGACTTTGAATACACATCTTGACAAACTTCAAAGAAATAGGCAAAGAAAGGCGGCTACTAGAGCCGAAGCTAGGGGTTCTGCTAGCCAGGTTTCTTCTGATGTACCTGCTCTGTCTATGCCTGTGACCTTTTTTCCTCATTACCAGCCCTCCAACTTTTCCAGCAACTCCGTTACCTAGCTCCCAAACTTCCGAACCTAACGCCATCGCCAGCCTCAAAGCCAGGACAGACCAGAAATTCAGTCTTTTGGTCAATACTGTAGCCCAAATTGGACAAGATGAGTGCAAGTGGAGGAGGTGACTACTCATCCCACCAATGCTCCTAGATGAAAGTCCCTGTCAAACTCCCCTAAACCTGGGAGGAGGCAAACTAGAGGCCCCAGGGAAGCCCACTTGTAGCTGCCCCCCAGCCAAGCCTGTTGTACGTAAATCCCAGGACTCAGTGGACAGCAACTGGAAGTGCATGCGTTTTCATCTAGTGATTCAGACTCCAGTGCAGGCAGGGGGCATAGTTGGCACTTTTCTAGTGCTTCTAGGCCATTGAAAAGGCATGCATCCACTGCTGAGCGCACTTCCCCGCTTCCTTGTAAGCAACCCAGAGAACAGGAACATAGTCCCAAGCCTACCTGTAGCTTCTGGGCAGCCCCAGTTGTTTGTCTCCTGAGCCTTCGGTGGTAGAGCACCAGTATTTTGCTCCGAAGTGGTCTTCCTCTTTAAGAAGCGTTCTGAGCACCCGGTGGGATCCGAGCACCCAGCGGGATCCGAGCGCCCAGTGGGATCCAAGCGCCGAGTGTCCTAGTGTTCTCTTGTTCCCCCATGTACACCTGTATATGGGCTGCCACCTGTCTGCTTGGCGCCAGCATCTCTCAAGCATTCGGTGCCACATTCCAGGCACCAGACGCCACCTTTCCAGTCTGGCTCAGCAGGTTTGTATACCCCTGTTGTTCAGGATCCTTCACTAGAACCTATCCAGCACCGTCTGAACAGGATTTTGGATCTCTTACAGAAGCCCCCTTCAGTGACTCAGGATCCACCGGACTTACCTCCTCCAGTTTCGTCCTATGATGAAGACATCAAGCAGGAGCAACCTTCTTTGGCTTACGCAGCTCTCTCGAAATACTTCCTTTTTTGTTATCCGACCTTCTTCACCCCAGCAACCCCAACGTCATCTGGTTCAGCATTTATGATGAGACAGCCTGCAAAGTCTTCCAGGCTGCCCAAGATGGTCCTTTCCTCCTCATCAGAGAAAGCATTATCCAGGATTAATGGTTGGTTAACAGAGAAGAGGGATCTTGGCAAAGATGTTTTTTGTGCCCCCCTTCTCACCTGTCGAAAAGGAGGTATCTTTCGTATGCCACTGGGGAATCTCCTTCCTTGGGAGTTTCTGCCTCTTCCCAAGGGGACTTCTCCCGCCTGACTGATTCTGTGTGTAGGTCAGCATTTTCCTCCACCAAGATCTTGTTTACATCATCAGAACTGGACCCTTTAGTTCGTGACGTATTCAAGGTCTTCGAAATCTTCAGTTTCTCAGACTGGACTGTAGGGACCTTAGCTAAGAAGATTGAAGACTGCACCACTCTTCAAGAGAATTTTTCTTCGGACTGGCTGGGAGTCCTCTCATAGGCAGATAAAGCGATTAGGGATGGCTCCTAAGAACTGGCTGCCTTATTTTCTGTGGGAGTTCTCATGAAAAGGGAGCTGTGATGTTCGTTTACCACAAAAGGGGTCACTCCCTCCCAAAGGCTGGCTCTCTTTTTGTGCCCTTGGACTGTTTTAGTTTGTTTCCTTGTGCTACAGTGGAACATGTAGCAGCAGGATTACAGAAGAAATCAACTCAAGATCTGCTGACACAGCCTACCAAGCTCCCCAAGGAGTTGGAACGTGGTCCTGTGTCCTCCTTTAGTGCAAGGTCAGTCTCCCCACTTCAATAGCACCCCTTTTGAGGTGGCAGAGCAAAGTTTCAGCCCTGTCCACACACAAACCTTCAGTCTGTTCAACCCGTCAAGAAATCATCCGTTAAACCCTCCTCTTGCGAGGATCCTGTCCTCCATGTTCCTGTGGGAGCCAGGCTTCTCCATTTTTGGGGCAAATGGGAAGCCAGGAATGTGGAGTCATGGGTCTTGGAAGTCCTCAGAGAGGGCTATTCCATCCCGTTCAGTATCTTCCTGCTGTAGCTCTGTCACCAGGTAAGGTTACAACATGCATTTCACCAATGCTAGCTACCTTTCTATTTCAAATTCATCTCCATTACTGAGTGTTTTTGATTAGTATATGTCCATGTGTCCCACCTCCTGTCAGTGTGGGATTCAGTTATGTAATTACTTAGTAAGTTAATTATATAAAAATGACATTTTTATAATAGAATAAAGTTTTACGTATACTTACCAAGTAATTACATGATTGGAGGCCTCCCTCTCCCCCTCTCATGGACATAGGGCACAAATGAATGGAGCTCTTCAGCTGTGTTGTACCCATTCTTCCTTGAAAGTGGGTGGGGTTAGTTACCCACACCAAAACAATAGTGCTACGGCAAATTTCAAAATTTAAGCTGCTGTGATAGTTAGAAACTAATAACTATATAATTACTTGATAGGTATATATAAAACTTTATTTTATCATAAAAATGTCATTTTCCCAAGGTAATGTTGTGAGTGTGACCCAATTTACTTTAGCCATTAAAGGGATGTCTTGAGTCACTCACCATGACATTCTCTCCATACTCCCTGTGGGTGACTTTTCAATATCATTTGCCAGGGCAAGAAGGAATTCTATCTTTCCATTCCTCTGATTGTTACATATCATTCTGGTTTGCAGGATTATCTTACTGATTCAATGTTCATGCTGTCTGTTGTATATAAGCGTGCTTTGTATTCTAACCCACTGTGCAAGTTTAAGTAAAAGTTTTTTTTACACGACTCTCCTAACTTAGGATGTAAGAAATCTTATAACTAGAGTGCATGTTGTATACATTGATACTTAATTGATCTTATTATAAAAATCTTCAAGAAATTATCTATTACTGTGTATAAAACATTTTCAATTGTATAATGATACTTTTCTTTGTCCAGTCGAAAAGGTTAGTAAAATTGATGTTGCCACAACCTTGTTGACACTGGTAGAAGAAGCACTAGTAGACGATGAAACCGAAGAATTGTCAAGTTATGCTACTCAAAGGAAAAGAAATAGTGATGAAGTATTGGCTGAAGATGATTGCTTCTATGAGAATACAATGGGTACTAACAGGCAAGGTTTTAAGGATCAAGATACCCAAACCTTGTTATTGGACAGCTATTTGAAGAGCCTTGAAGATGAATATTACAAGCTTAAGAGTGAGTTGTTTTTGGTAAAGGAAAAAGACATGTTTAGGGATATGGAATTAGATATGTTTAAAGACAATGATAGGAAGGTTAGATACCTGACAGGACTGTCATCATATGACATGTTAAAAGTACTTAGTGAATATATCAGTGCATTTCAAAGACAGCAGGGTAAACTTAGTAAGTTCCAACAGCTTATGATAACACTGATTAAAATTAAGTTGAACTTGCCAATGCCGTTTCTTGGAATTTTGTTTAATATAAGCCTTACTACTATATCGCGTGTCTTTAGGTTTACTATTGATCTGTTGTTCACAAAAATTGTACCACTTCTTGTTTTTTGGCCACCAAGAGATGACCTGAGACTCCTTATTCCACCAAATTTTGAAGACTGCGAGAACTGTTTGTACTCGGTTGACTTTTTTGAGCTAGATGTTGAAGTACGTGGCTGCACATCACACAGTGTCAAGGAAAAGTTGGATAATTTAGATGCATATTTTTCTAATAGTCTTATAGATATAAGAAAGAGGAAGTTTATGATGTCAGTGGCACCACAAGGAACTATTATTTTTATATCCAAAGGTACAAGTGGTGATATAAGTGAGAAAGTCTTAGCTGCAGAGAGCGGTTTCTTCAATCACATTGCAGCTGAAGATATTGTCGTGACTGATCGAGGGCTTGACATTGAAAATGAAGTAGATATGAGGGGGGCTCTTCTTGAATTGGCAAAGGACATAAGTAGTGACACTGCTGATCTTGTCAGTGTAAGGAATGTTGTTTCTTCAATGAAGAGATCATTTCAGATAATTGAATCCACTATATTGCGAAACTGGGTCAGAGATAATGATAAGGATGGCCTCTGCACTTGGGATAAGATACTTCAAGTAGTGTGTGCGCTTTACAACTTGACAAATGAAGTCTGGAACTACAGGGAATATCTCTCAGGACTTAAGGAGCAGGAATAGCTTTAACATTCAGAATGATGTAATCATTGTAATTTATGCTTAAATTTTAAATATTTTTATCTGTTGTATTATCATACTCATCAAAGTTTACAATTGACCTGTTTGAGTAAATTTGGCTGACATTGATTATAATGTACAAGTTGTATTGGAAGAATATTTATTTTTAATGAGACTATCTGGTACTGTGCTTTTGCTGCTATACAATACTATTGTGCTCAGTTATTATGTTTCTAATGTGAACTGATGTGAGTGACTTTATACTGTGGTTTTAATATATTAGTATAAGCTTGTTTGTATCTAGCAAAACCTAACCATGGGTAAGTATTTTGTTTCATTGAATATATTGACCAGATGCCTATATTTTTTGAAAGAAAGGAGGATTATGCTTGTCAGGTGGTATTATGGACACCAGTAGGTAGGGTTAACAACCCTGTGTCCATCTGCTCCCATCAATTTAGTCAAATTAAACTGCGATACCACTTTTTTATGTCATATATCATTCTTCTATAAGCATAAGTCTTAGAGAGGAAAACAGGAACAGAGTACAAATACAGCATTTAAAACATTTATTAGATTAAACAACGCTCAGTAGGCACACAATAATGCAACAAAAAGCAAACCAATAATTGCCTCTCACTCACCCACTTCTTTGGTAACATCTAACACCAGATACTCTTCCAAAATGTTCATGTACTGGCAGAAGAACTCTGGCTCACTACCTTAAGTGTTCTTTATAGATAAGAACTGACCCACTGCCCGTAAGCACTAAACTGGGAGTCTCTCCCATGCAGAATGGGAGACTAACAGTACCCTCCACCCTCCCTGATGATGGTAGACATAATGAATCAAGCACTCATTCATCTAGTTAAATGAACTTCTTTAGACCTACGCTGAGTGTGTCCAGGGTTAAGAGTTAAGACAAGTCTACATTCAAGAAGTTCACAGAAGCCATTAGCAGAAGCTTGTGACCATTTGGGTAGAAGCAAGGATTCTGTCCTGGTCCAAATTACAGTACTGATGTGGCCATCAGCTCAAGGCAGCAATGGACCAAATGAATTCCTCCCACATCTCAGTATTAGAGGATGCTGCCTTCAATGCACTTCTGAGAGTGAAGTCTCAGAAGTAATTAATGATTGCAAGCTGAAAATTTCACTTGTCTTTCTAGTTTCCCCCTATTATCCCCAGTCGGTACTTTGCCATAATAAAAACTTTAGGCATATCTTGTATGTCAGCTTTCTCATCTACAGTGCACCAGTCACTTAACAATTAATACTTGTATATTGATTTTATATTTTTTTTTATTTTTAGGCCACATTCAGTAGCCATTTTTATGAGAATATTATGGATTTTGCTATTTCTTTCCAAAAATTACCTTGGATCAGTCTGTCATCTGCACAGAACGGTACTACGATTCTTAAAATTTTGTTCCTAAATCCTACCATTGTATCTTCTAGCTTTTCAGTGATCAGGTAAATTACAAATGGGAAGAATATGATTGAACAATTACTCTGCTTTATGCCATTTGTTACATTTAATTTTTATTGATCTGGACCTATGTATTATTAGTAAACAACCTTATTATGGTATCCAAAACATGGACAAATTAATATATTTTTTTTGTTTACTTTAAACCATTATCGCCTTTTGGACTTGACATGTAATTTTCCTATTGTTTTAATGTGCTGTGAACGTTCTGATATTAGTTTCATAAGAAAATTACCTAATCAACCACACCTAACTTAACCTTACAAAACATTTCATAAGCTATGAGTTAGCTTAGGGTCCTTTTATTTCACTTTGTTTTTGTTTTCATCCACCCAAAAACCCATTTTCACACTCTGCCCCCCCATTGCTGGATATAAGAGTGGGGTCCACAAATGCCAGAAACGTTCAAAGCAAACAATTAAAATACAGGAAATTTATATTCTCAAGTCCAAAATGTAATAGTGGTTTAAAGTAAATAATACCTTTTTTTCTTACTTTGCTATTTTTTCTTTGAGATTTTGTGAATCAAAGCTACTGGTCTTAATTTATTCAAGACGTAAACAGGTAGTTGAATTTCAAGTTATTGAAAGTTAGCTATTGACACTTTCAGGCAGTTTAATGTCCAAATAAGAACATACTAAAGTATTATTGCTCAAAGAAATGTTTCAGAGAAGCTTATAGGCAATTTTTGACCTCTTTTCTGTAGCAAAACCTTAACAAATTTGGATGATTGAAAAACACCTTATGATCTAATCCCTTTTAATAGGACAGTGGTAATTTTACTTTAGGAACCCTACTAAGAAATCTATGTTTTCTTTGCTTGAACACAGAAACAAAGAAAATGTCAATATCATAGTAAAGAACTTGAAGTAAAATTACAATTGTCAACTGCAAGTGAGTAGATCATAGGAAGTGTTACGACAATTTGCTGCTCACAAGGGTTAAATAGGCAATAACTTACACCAAGGGGAACCCTTTATCATGGTGCAGTATAATTTTTACATGAAATAAACATATTTCTGGCAAACAACGTCGAAAGGAACGTCAGTATGAGACGCTGTATTGTTATAAAACAAAACCAGCATATTGGTCAAATGTGGGTCTCGGGAGGGTGAAGCAGCGATGCTAATACTTTCCTCGTAATGCGAATAAAGTAATTAAAGCCTTCCTTCTGATTCCTTAAAAAAAGGCTTTATCTGAGACACATATCTAATTATAATATAGAGCAATATTGTAATTAAAATTTTGCTAGAAATAACATGAAAATAATAAATAAGACAAATGTAACTCGACTTCCCTCGTGTCCACAAATCTGCATTTACTCTATGTAATGGGGACAGTGAGGAGGAATATGATTATAGTCTTGGATCAGTAGCTCTGAGCCAACCTATTTCATTAAAGGATTTCTGTAAATCAGGCAGACACCATAAGGCCCCATTACAATGTATGTTGGCTCTCTTAAATTTTCTCATTAGGAAACCAAAGTTTTCAACCACTGGTTTTATGTACAGTAATTAACTTTTTAAAAATTGGTAAAAATTTTTATAATTAATTTATTTAAAATTATTAGGCTCCTTAATATTTTTCCCAATGATAAATTCAAGTTATACTTTAACGAAATCAAACTCAAGAGTCTAGGAAGCAACTGACCGCAGAGCATTTTAATGCAACATATGGGTGGCATAGAAATTATGGGTGATCGATCACTGAATATTTTGTCGTCATCTCTGAGATAAGGAATTACAGTTCTTCAGGTCATAAATCTTGAGAAAATGTCTGAAGAAAATAGTCATTGCTTATTTTGTAATGTTTTGAGAGCTGAATTTTTCAGTGGAACTAGCCCAGTTGGTTTATGATGCAAAACACTTTTTTTTTTTTTTACTTTCTCCACTCAAAGTATTTTTTAAATGTTTCAAAAGGATTTTTTCTAAATCAGGAAAGCAAAAGTTTTGATTAAAAATGTCACATACTTTCCAAGCTAGGATTTTTTCAATCTGAATCTTAGAACTCTGTCATCTTTTCAGTATCGACTTGATTCTATATTGTTCTTATGTAAATCACACGCTTTAATCAATTTCTGGAACTGAACTGTTCAGCCTCATGTCTAGAAGATGGAGTGAATGGAGGGCGCTTCAGCGTCGCAAAAGAGCGTCCTTTTCAGATATTTCAAGTTTTTAACCCATAATGGACAGGAATTCTCATATGAGTATTTACTGTATAACAGGTTTTGGGTGATGGACGGGAACCCTCATATGAGTATTAATATTACGTGCCATACTGTTTTAATGAATTTAGCAGGAAAGATGTTCATAGCACTTCAGTGGTCCATAAATGACTTATGGCAACTACAATACCTTGGCACAGGAGAGACATCGATCAGTATCCCTTTAGATTTCAGTGGTGTATGAACTGCCTCTCTGCAGCTCTGGGACGTCTTTTTATTTATTTGCTCATAAATATACCCAGGGATTGCTGTTGGTTTTAGTTCTTATCTTTTATGCTAGTGTGTTAGCTATAATTGTAATTTTACAAAGAAAAGTGCAGAGATATTAGAAAAAACATGTATACCTCACAAAAAGTCACTGCATCTCCCTATCTCAGTAAATCTCGTAAATATTTTACAACAAATATACTCAGAATTTGTTACTGATTTTAGTTCTTATTTGTTATGATACTGTGTGAGCTGCAATTACAATTTTACAAAATAAAATAAATTATTAGAAAAAACATGTATAACTTAGTAAAATTAACATATTTTTACAAGTGTCTTGTAAAACAGGTCCCACACAGGTTTGTAAATATTGTAGTCATTTCAACTTCCCGTGGAAGGTACGGAAAAATTTGTAGAATTTTTTTCTTACACCATGTGCACTTGCACATCTTCCTCTTTCCATTGATGTGTTTTTTCTTAAATTGGCCAACCTATAGTTTGCCTGGTCTGAGGGTGCGCTTGATATATGTTTAGCCCGTCCCTTAAGGGTTAACTACATTACTGTAAGTAAATTTCGTAGCTCCAGAATTCCATCAGTCAAAAGTTCAACTTATAGTGTGCTCCTCAACAATAAAAGACAAGTAACAAAAGAAGTAGCAATTTCATTTCAAATCAGAACCTCGAGTTCATCCTCAATGCCAGTGATTACTCGCCACATAACTCAGTATGTCTCCTTTGCTATTTCCACTGATATCTAAACTGACTAGAAGGAAGGTTTTGTTCGTAAAATCCCTTGGAAGATTTTGTCGACAACCTCCCAGCCAGGGAAGAAAGGTTAAGAATGACATCTGAGAGACAAGGCTTGGGTCTGACATGCGGCCCAACTGTGATTGGAGGCCTCACAATTGAAGTTGGCTTACAGCACAAACATAGTACTGGACACTATTGCGTGCCTTACAATGACATAACACAGTGCATAAAAAAATAAGAATGCAAACAAATTGCATAACGGTGCTCCTCTATCTTTGGGCACCATGGAGAATAAACATCCTGTCCTAACTATAAGGGTCCGTGTACTTTCTCATGGTCCCACATCATTTCTCCTCAAAGAATAAATGTTCTGATACAAAACTCTATAGTCTGCCCTGGGTTAGAGCTGCTTTTCTTTTGGGTCTACCCTGAGTTCTGTCTATGTTCACTATATTCTGTCTTTCGCTACTATGTTTGCCCACTGTCTCTGAATCATTATCAATTAGTTTGTGATTGTCAGTATTCAATGCCATGCTTTCACTATCGTGCACAGTACTGTCATTCCCAATTTCAACACTTGCGAGTTCAGTATTGTTGTTCACTTCACTTGACATGGTATCACAGTTACAGTCTTCATGTTTGTTATTTACCTCCAACATAGAATTTGTTCGATCGACACAAGACATTCTTCACCTTCACACAGGACTTTCACAGATCGAACGACATCATCCTCTCTGGGGTAGAGTTGTATAATTCTTCCAAGAGGCCAAAATTTATGACGACGGTCACTCTTCTTCACTAAGACGACGTCATTGCATCTGAGTGGAGTTGGCGCACCAGGGCCAAAATCATGACGTTGGCATAGAGCCTGTAGATATTCAGTGCACATAGAGCATCAACTAATTTGAAGTATTCAGCTTGAATCTTCTTCGTTGTGAAGGTATACTTTCATTCTTGGCTGCGGCAGGCAGTCTGTAGAATCTACATCCTGTAGATGTGGGAGTGAAGGTGAAGGAAGTCACCCTGTGGAAGCGACGTTCCTGGCCGTTGCGGTAGCTCCTGCATCGGCTATCCTGATCTTGCCTGCTGCTTCTCCTGGTGGTCATGTCCTGGGCCGCTTCTGTTGTGTTCCTGCCTAGCTGCCTTGGAGCTTACGATGTTTCATGTCCACCATCCTGTAGAAGGAGTGAAGGTAAAGGAAGTCGCCCTGTGGAAGTAGCTGACGTCCTCTTCAACTTATCTTCGATTTCATCTTCTGCTGCATCTTCCCTTCCTCTCCCGAGGTTTGAGGGGTCCCAGGAACTGGACAGACCTCCGTCAGCCGAAGAAGAGGAAGGCTGCTTCTTTTCCCCTTGATGCCCTTGGACGTCTAGGGACTGCCTCCTTTTGAGGAGGCAGTGGATCTCGTTGGTTCTTCCCAACCTTCGGGTTAGGAAACCGATTCACATACCCCTGGGTTTTGTTTCGGGAGCCGCGGCTGCGCAGACCTTGGTTTGGGATCCCGTTGGAATATCGAGTATCCCAATCTGGTCTGGAGAGTATTCTCCCCAGCCCAGTTCAGGAGCAGTGCGAGAAAAACGGCCGAGGCACCCAGATGTCTCAGCACTTCTTGCCAGCACCACAAGCGCTCCCCTAGTGCTTACCAGTGCTCAGTCCGGGTTCCCAGTCTGGTGTCTCGATCCTATCAGTTCAAACACCAGAAGAAGCAGGGAAGAGATTCCCTTCAGGAGTCCTGTGGGACTTCTAAGGAACTGACTCTCTCCCGGGAGACAAGCTTCTCTCGTTGGCTCTTCCCACCCTCAGGCGGGAACTGATTTGCATTCTCCTGTGTGGTCTGGTGTTTCGGGAGCCACAAGAGCACGGCCTCTCAAGGCCACGCCCTCGTTGCCAGTCTTAGAAGTCTGTGTCTAAGACTGGTTCTTTGCCTGGCTCTTTTCGATCTCTTAGGAAACTGGAAGCAGCCACTCCCGATTTCGGGAGTCTCGTGGGTTGCTTGAATCCTATGAATCACGAGCACTCTCCTGACGAGAGAGACAGGACAAGAGAAAGTGCCGAGACACCAGGTGTCGGTGCCGAGATACCAGGTGTCTGGGTGCCGGGACGCCAGGTGTCTCGATACTGGCCACCAGCTGCTTCGGTTGCTTGGCCGGGATTCATCCTCGTGTCTTGAACCTTAGGGCTCAAGCATGCACGATAGCATTCATAGAATTCCCCCTTGAACCTTCTTCTCGAGGGGCCTCAGCCTCGAGGGAGTTTGGAGTTCAGGAAACTAGCAATAGTTCACGGCAGACAAGTTCCACCCTATCCAGTTCCAATGGTGTTCGTACGATCGGCTCAGCTTGCTCACCCCGCCCAGCCCCTGGTCACACTTGCGAGACGGGCTCTGCTTGGCTCAACTCGACTCGGCTCAGCTCGATCCGCCTGCCTCACAGTCCACCGCATACCACCCCGGATTGCGTTCGCTTGATCGGCTCAGTTCGGTGTGGCTCGGCTTGGCCTCACTCAGTTCTTCCGAGTCGGGTTCTCGGCTCTGTTCGAGTGAACTTTCTGCTCTTCCCAGGAAAGCGCTTTGCCACGGCACAAGCGCTCTCCTTCCCCCGTGTGGCAGTAATCTCCTTCAGTTGATTATCGCTCACAGTCCACCTCTCCTGCTGGTCTTACTGGCAGTACAGGTAGGGGTACTCTTTCTCCTCACCTGTTCTCTTTTCCTCACGGTTGTTCTGAGAGGCGTGAGACGGACAGAGAGAGCTCCAACAAAATTGTCTTCAGAGTTCGGCTACCTGGCATGCTTTGGGTGTGAGTCCCCTGATTGTCTCGTAGTACAACCAGTAGCCGAGGAGGGTTCGTTCTTTAGGGTCGAGCCAACTCAGGACTTGCGAAACTGGAGATCCGAATTGGGACAAAGTTCTTTTTCTTAGGACATGAATTGCCCACATAACTGCAGTCGGCAAGAACCTCCGAGGCAAGAAGAATTTGTACTCTGTCGAGGCAGGGGAGAAGCTTGGTGTCTCGACCTGAATGAACTCCTTCTCCGAAGAAAAGAATTCATCTGGTCGAGAACGCTCTCGCAAGCAAGGACCGTGGCGGCCCCCGACACTTTCGGCCCCTCGGGAACTGCAAGGGTTGCGAGTGATGAAAATTATTCACTGGGGGAGTCGCGGTCCTGTCCCGGGGATCCTTGCGCTGACGAATCGGCACGAAGTTCTCCGAAAAACGAGGGCGATCGCAACTTGAAGAGGAAGACCGGAGACCTCCAAGGGGAGAGGTATGGGAGTTTCACGCTTTGGAAGCAACGAGGGTCTTCCTCTTCAAGTTGCGATCGCCCTCGTTTTTCGGAGAACTTCATGCCGATTCGTCAGCGCAAGGATCCCCGGGACAGGACCGCGACTCCCCCAGTGAATAATTTTCATCACTCGCAACCCTTGCAGTTCCCGAGGGGCCGAAAGTGTCGGGGGCCGCCGTGGTCCTTGCTTGCGAGAGCGTTCTCAACCAAATGAATTCTTTTCTTCGGAGAAGGAGTTCATTCAGGTCGAGACACCAAGCTTCTCCCCTGCCTCGACAGAGTACAAATTCTTCTTGCCTCGGAGGTTCTTGCCGACTGCAGTTATGTGGGCAATTCATGTCCTAAGAAAAAGAACTTTGTCCCAATTCGGATCTCCAGTTTCGCAAGTCCTGAGTTGGCTCGACCCTAAAGAACGAACCTTTACTTGGTTCTGCCTTTCTCTTTCAGAGATTTGCCAGATACCTCGGTAACCAAGGTTCGTACCAGGGCACTGCCTTGTCCTTTGGACAATGGCCAAGACCTTGGGGTCTTAGTCATCTTGACTCGACCTTGAGTTCAAGCCAGCCCCCTCAACTCCTAAGAAGCCCCAGGCTTCAGAAGAAGATTGCGGAACACATAGCCCTCTTCTTCCCTTCTAGGAAAGTGTGCATAACTGAGTCTCTTTCCACCCTCTTTACCATAGGGAAGAGAGAAAGAAGTATCGACCGGGAAGAAGTTCTCCTACTGCAGATGCCTGGATGAAATGATACTTATCGAGTCTGTGGAGCTGGCAGCGACATTGCTGAGACCTGGGAATGGACTCCTTCAGGAGAAGTATCAATTTCCCATAGGTCTCGGCAATTCTTTTCACCGAACTTCCATCCTGCTTCCTCTCCTGTGCTCCGATTCGGGAAATACCAGCCCAGCTGGAGCTAATTGTCTCGGTATCCTGTCAAATTGCAGAAGCTTCCCCATGGTGGAGAATGGAGGTCTGCTTCCATTCCTCCATCCTTCTTTCCTCTTTGAAGTATGAGGAAGAGTTAGGCTAATGCTTAATTGAAGGAACCTTCGAATATGCTTGCATATTCCCCTCACATCGTTTGTCTACTGATGAATTCACCGATCGAGGAATAGGCGCACACCGGTAAGACTTTGTCTTGAAGGTGTGTGACCGAGACGATTAGTACCTTCTCATCACCATCCTGGGCTCAAGGCAGCCTTTTGGCCTTCTGAGAATTCAGGATGAGTTTTGCAACACTCAGTGGTTTCGTTGAACAACAAAACCACAGTAGTGGCATTTGTCAACAAATACCGTTGCATAGGTTAGGCTCTGCTGTAGTAAGTTAGCAAAACTAGCACCCCTCTTAGCAGTTAGGTAGGTCCATTTAGCTAGCTGCAGTGCAAAGCACAGCTCATTTAGGAATGCTAACTTACTAGCCGGAACGATTGACTTACTTAGCCAAGGCGTTCATGCCTGAAAGGGAAGGAATGCCTTTTTAAAGGGGGGAGCTCTTGTATACAGTATATTCCATTCATCCCTTTATCCAGTTAGATAGAAATTCAAATTTAACAGCAGCTGAGAAGACGCCATGACGAGGGCAGTGAACTGAGGTAGGCTTAACCCCCCAGATCACCTGTTTTGGGGTAAACAATACCACTCCTCAGCCCCCATCATCGAATGATTTGGGGGGTCAAATAGTCGTTTGGGACACAGGGGCGAATCCGGGCTGTAGATATATTATCCTTACCTTTAAGAGACTTGACTATAAGACCTATTTTCCCTACGACCTTTTGCTGGCTGTGTGACCGCTTTCAGATCCCTGATGTCCTGTGCCCAACCCAAGATAACAAAATCAAATGCGGTGTCCGAGACCTGAACGCCATGCACTCTATACCCAACCGCCATCATGTTGAGTGGTGCCCTTTTTCGTCTCCCTACTCTGGCAAGGGATGCGAGACTCCTGCTGCCTAAATTCGTCTAACGCCACGAGCTCTACGCAGAAGGAATAAGGTACGTCTGGAAGCATTCAGTCCCAAGCCAGTTTCTTTTTCTTCTTGTGAATTTCTCTCCATTTTCCAAATTTCCAACTTTTCATTCTCTTAAACAAACCCTCCTGTGTTCAATCAACCTAACAACCAAGCTGCCCCATGATTCCCCCCTAAGCTCAAATTAAATTAATTCAGTGATCAGAATTAGATTACTTCCTCCATAGTGTTATCTGTGCTAATTAAATTTAATTGATCAATTCCTCCATCATGCCTACTTAAGTTCATGTGAGAGAAACTCATGCAGTTTTGATTGCTAACCTGGAATTCTCTTCCAGAACCTGTTATCCAGCCTGTCTGATGGTCTGTGTCCCTGCCTAGAACAAAACCCTAGCATATACGTCTAACTGCCATCCTGCCAAGGTCTAATTCAATTCGAGCTTGGGACAAGTCATGAGGGGCAAGTGGGCTTGCTCAGTCGGATTGGACAAAGGAGGCTTTGTTTATGAGAAGGAAAAGTTGGAAATATTGAAAATGGAGAGAAATTCACGAGAAGAAACAGTTGCTGGCAGGAGACCGAAGGCTTCCAGACATACCTTATTCCTTTTGTGCATTGAGCTCGTTGCAAAAGACGAATTTCAGCTGCAGGAGTCTCGCGACCTGTGCCAACTTAAAGAAACGAAGAAGCACCAACTCAATGCTGTGGCGGTCGGGTAAGGGGTGCTGTCACCCAGGTCGCAGGGCATTCCATTCAATTTGGTTTTTTTGGGTTGGGCACAGGACATCAACGATCTGAAAGCAGTCACACAGCCAGCGAAAGGTCGTAGGGAAAATAGGTCTTATAGCTAACTCCTTAAGGGTCAGGATAGTAGCCCACTTACAGCACTTTTGTTCTTAATGGCTATCTAATCCCCCAAACATCGGATGATGCGGGGCTAAGAGGTCACTATGTTTTCCCCCAAAACAGGTGATCTGGGGGGTAGGCCTACATAAGTTCACCCCCCCTTCATGGCATCTCCTCCAGCCGCCATTAAATTTTATTTTCTATCTGATGGGCTAGAGGGACAAATGGAATATATATATATAAGAATATATATATATATATATATATATATATATATATATATATATATATATATATATATATATATACACACACACATACATAAACTTATTCACCCTTTGTCCTTATAATCAATTACACAAAGAGGTCTAATTGTGAGCCCTTCTAGTTCATAATTAGAGGAACATATCTGAATCAATGTGGTCCAGTGGTAAGAAAAGGTCTCAGCCATAAAGCAGCAAGTTTATATATATATATATATATATATATATATATATATATATATATATATATATATATATATATGTATAAGTAGATTCTACATATACTATATATATATATATATACATATGTGTGTGTGTAAAGTCACCACATCGGCGCCAGCGTAGTGTTTTGGTGGCGCCATTAATTAAGTCTCTGCTGAGCATGTTTTCTTTGGTGACTTCCCATTTTCTTCAAACTCAATTAGTCACGCCTAAAATGTGCCAGGTCACGCATTTTGAAGTGGCTCTCCACCCTGCGCAGCCACATCGATGGGTTCCGTTTTGTAAAGTCACCACATCGGCGCCAGCATAGTGTTTCGGCGGCGCCATTAATTAAGTCTCCGCTGAGCATGTTTTCTTTGGTGACTTCCCATTTTCTTCAAACTCAATTAGTCACGCCTAAAACGTGCCAGGTCACGCATTTTTAATCATTTTTACTTTATGAGTATTTATACAAATGTCACACATTGTGTATCACATGTTTCTTCATTCACAGGCATCAAGACTGTATCCATATTGTAGTTCTGGATGTTTTGTATTGTAATTTGTACTCGTTCACTGCATATTATTGTTTATTGTTTCGACCTCAGGTCACAGTCAATTCCATTGTCTCTCGCGGGCGGTGTCAGTCGGCCCGCTATATAAACTGCCTGGATCTGTAATAAAGTACCTGCAGCATTCACACTGTTTTAAGAAAAATCACCCATGAGAGTGTGACTTCAAAATAACCCAAGACATAAGCCCCTATTACAATCACCCATAAACTGCTAGATCAAGAACCCACTGTGAAAAACTTGACAAGACTTGACATTTTATATCGTATCTAGAAGATGAGTGAATGGAGGGTTGAGTATACCTTAGTTTAACCAGACCACTGAGCTGATTAACAGCTCTCCTAGGGCTGGCCCGAAGGATTAGACTTATTTTACGTGGCTAAGAACCAGTTGGTTACCTAGCAATGGGACCTATAGCTTATTGTGGAATTCGAACCACATTATAGCGAGAAATGAATTTCTATCACCAGAAATAAATTCCCTCTAATTCTTCATTGGCCGGCTGGAGAATCGAATGCGGGCCTAGGAGAGTGCTAGCTGAGTAAGATGTCGATCCATCCAATGAGGAACTGAAGTGCTTCAGCGTCGCAAAAGACCATCCTTTTTATAAATTTCAAGATTTAACTGTGTTACTGTAAGCAAATTTCTTAGTTCCAGAATTCCAATCAATCAAAAGTGCAACAAACAGTGTACTCCTCAACTATAAAATCACAATTTTTGAAAATATTTGTATTTTTCCTAACTATACAAACTTGAGGTCCTTTACATTAGGAATTACTTTCAGGCTGGAAATGGCCGTTGATCTTTTGAACAGGGTGGTTAGGAAGTTAACTACAGTCCGGTAGGTGGGAGTCCTGCTTGCCTGGATGTAAACATTCCAATTTGCCTTTCAGCCTAAGTGTCAGATTGAGGGGTGGCATGAGGTGGGCCTGAAAATGTAATGTAAAGGACCTCAGGTGTGTATAGTTAGCAAAAATACAATTTACTTTAAAAAATTGTGATTTGTTCACACATGATATACAAACCATTGGCCCTTTACATTGAGAAGACTCACTGGCTGGAGGGAGGAGTCTGAGTGAGTCTCTATGAACTGACTGGAGTTCACTGCACCTTGGGTTCCCTTCCTGGTCGAGAGAGCGAGGAAGGGAAAACCTGCCGCTTACGAAGTGATTGGGTTTTAAGAAATACGAGATCAATTGTCAGACTTCTGGCTTTTTCGTGTGAATGAGGAAGACATCATTTCATACAAAAATAGGCCGGGATGAACCTTAAAAAGTCGGCTACCGTAAGGCAAATATGAGTATTGGGTTTGTCTTATTGTCATGGTCTCCTTCCTCCCCTTGTTAGAGGAAGGAGTGGGTTTGCTTCTATGATCCTGAAAGGAAATAGAACGGAAGCTCGAAGTGAATGCTTACCTGCATCGACTGCCAGATCCAGCATGTAACGGCACGTCCACTCCCTACCCACAGGAAGAGAGCCAGGGGAAGAGGAGGAGAGGCCAGTCACTTGCACACTCGTTCTCACATCCACAACTGAGTATCTTAGGTGAGATGCAACCCTGTCCTGTTAGAGGAGCTGGGTAAGCTACAAAACTTCTTGAGCAGCCTCCACAGGTCCCAAGGAGAAGGTGTCCAAGGACTCGCGGGCAATATCCCAAAGGTCGAAAGAAGTGAAAGTGGTCTGTTGAGACCACACCCCCACTTTCAATACTTGAGGAACTGACAGGTTCTTCCGGAATATGAGGGTCTGACCAATGCCTGGGACTTTGTGAGCTCTCAGGCGGAAGGTACTGGTGTCGTCTTCTGCAGCAGCAGAGTATGCTCTCCTAATCGTCTAATGAAGCCAGAAAGAAATTGTGTTCTTGGACACCTCTTGGTTGAGCCAGCACTAAGAAAGAGTTGTCGACATTTAGGCCGGAGATGGCGAGTTCTCATCAGATAGCGCCGCAGCACTCTAACAGGACACAGTGGCATCTCATCTGGGTCATTACCAACAAAATCCTCTAGGGAGGGGATCGTGAAGACTCAAACCTAGCGTCAGGGACCGATGGGTTCTGAGTCTTCACTATGAAGTCCGGGACGAAATCGAGCATAACTGATCCCCATCCCCTCAAGTGTTTAACATCAAAGAAAAGTCCATGAAGTTCTCCTACTCTCTTTGCCGATGCCAGGGCAAGCAGGAAGATGGTCTTGAGGGTCAGATCTCTGCCTGGTGACTCTTGTAAAGGATCGTATGGTGCATGAGTCAGGCTCCTTAGCATGAGAGTCGCATCCCACGCAGGGGGCCTGAGGTCCCTCAGTGGGCAAGACCTCTCGAAGCTCCTCATCAGCAGAGAAATCTCGAAAGAAGAGGAGATATCTACCCCCTTCAGCCACAAGACTAGGCCAGGTGTGGTTCTGTAGCCTTTTACAGCTGAAAAGGAGAGAAGCTTCTCTTAGCAAAGAAAGGCAAGGAAGTCCGCGACCTGACAGCAGCTCTGACCAGAGAAATACTGTACCCCGTCTACGACACCAACCACAGAAGACGGCCCATTTTTCCTGCAGAGGACTGCCTGAGGTGTCCAGCCATCTCTGTTGCTGCATGGTGCGAAAAGCCTCTCACTTGCAGGAGATGCTGGATAACCGCCAGCCATGAAGAGACAGGGACTGCACTGCCTGGTGGTACCGCTCTAGGTGGGGTTGACACAGCAGGTTGGGGCAGGGAGGAATCCCTCTCAGTGCCTTGGAAAGGAGAGCTATCAGGTTGGGATACCAAACAGCCTGGGGCCATTTGGGAGCCACCAAAATCATCCTGAGATTCGGGGTGATCACCACTTGGCCGATCACCCTGCGGATCAGACAAAACAGAGCAAAGGCTTAGACATCGAGGTTGTCCCACGGGTATTGGAACGCATCCTCCTCAGCGGCCCATGGGTCCAGCACAACCAAACAGAAGACCTGAAGTTTCCTGTTGTGCCGGGTGTTGAACAGATCTATGACTGGATGCCCCACAGATTGAACAACCTCTCTGCGATGTCTAGGTGAAGGGACCACTCTGTCCATATCACCTGATTCTGGTGGCTGAGCTTGTCTGCCACTATGAGCCAGGCACGTATGCCTTTGTAGTTGAACTCTAGGGAAAGGAGTCTCCAGAGATCCTCCTGTCTGACTCGCCCCTCCCAGGGAAACCCCAGGAAGTTGAGGGGACAGGCGAGGAGGATCGGGCACCCCCGCCGGTCCTGCTAGCAGAACCAGCAGGAAGAGTGGTCATCAACCCACGGTGATGACAGCAACCCGGGTCCCAAGGAGAGCGTTGCGGTTCACACGAGCTGAGCTGGGCGCTCGACTCGACCAAGCCAGGCTGGTCACTCGAACATGATCGGGGACTTGGTGGAGTCGAACTCGCGGCTGGCTGACGAGAACTTGCGCTGTCCTCTTGACAGGCCCCAGTTTTCTTTGAGGCCAGGACCTCGCGAGACAACTGTACAGGGGACCTCCTCTGTCTTGCCAGGTGTTTGGACTCGAGAGACCGAAGCACCTACCCAGGAACCTGGCTTGGCACTGGAGGCAGTGCCAGCAGGCACAGCCGAGACACCAGCATGTCTTGGCTCCTTCTCCCGTCCTGTGCCCAAATCGGTGGAGAGAGCAGACTCTCCGGTACTGGTTCGGGATGCCCAAGTCTCCTTAGAGGCCTGGGTATTCAGAGTGGCTCGCGAGCAAGCATCCAACACTGACAGCCTTTGAAGCAGACTTCTTAGGTATGGCAACGGGTGTGCAGACCAAGGTTTGCATGCCCGCTGCTCCCAAAACACTAGACCCAGGGGTCAACGATTTAGTTCCTTGACCCAAAGGACTGGAAGAGCCGACGAGAGATCCCACTGTTTCCCCTGTGGAGGGAGACGGTACCTTAGAAGTCCTAGAACAAGATTTTTGTGGGAGGGGAGACAGCCTTCTTCTTCTTTGACCAACAAGCCTTGGAAGAAGAAGGGGAGAAGGTAGCAGACGACAATGACAACGAAGATGAAGACAAAGACGACACCTTCCTAGACCTCTTCAACTTCTTCTGCGTCATCTTCTTCAGGGTGGCAGTCAAGTCCCCCATCCAGGAAGGGAGCAGCAGATGTCACAGGAGCAGCCGGGGTGGCCAGGGTAGCAGGAGCAACCCCGGGCAGCAGATTTGTCAACAGTGGAGACAGGGGCAGCCAGTATAGCCTGGGAGCCAGGAGAGCAAGGAGCAGCGACTGGGGTGACCAAAACAACCTGGGCAGGTGGAGGAGCCAGGACAGGCCGAGAGCCAGGGAAGCCAAGGACAGCAAGTGGGGCGACCAAGATAGGTTAGGAGCCAACAAAGCCTGGAACAGTAGGAGCGGGAGCCACAAGATGAGGCATGGAAGAGGTCACTATCATTGAGGGTCCTGGCTGGGACAGTGATGCCGCCGAGAAGCCAGGAGGCAGAGGCACTGTGTGCTGAGATGCCGGCACGGCGGTCACCTGGGTCCCCAGGCAAGACGAGACAGTCACCGGTATCTTGGCAAAAGCTGTCATAGTCATAGTGCTGGTGGTAGCAGTAGCCATGGTGTGGGTTACTACCGGAGCACCAGTCAGATGTGCCAGGAGACCCTCCAGTTATGAGGCTCTAGGGAGACCCAGGTAGAAGTCAGATTCATAGTCTGCCCCCCCCCCCGAGGGGCCTCTACTGCCAAACCTGAAGAAAAAGTTGGGTCAATGGAGGGAGTCTCTTCTCGCTCAGGGGGGAAAAATTCACACCCAGGGTGAGGAGGGGCCCCAAGAAGGGGTCGTCCTGATGGTCCCCCCCCCCCTCCAAATCCTTCTACGCCCGAAGAAGTGAGCGAAGACGACGAAGGGGAGTCCTCTCCTGAGGGAGAGGCAGCCAGAAGGGTAAATTTGCCCGGAGAAAGAAACAATCCCGAACGGTTAGCCACCAAAGGAGTCAGTGGGGCTTATAATCCTCAGATGACGCCTTGGAAGGCTTCCTCTGGTACTGTTTCCTCCCCTCAAACTTCGCCCACTGCTCAGCCAACCAGGAGCAACACTCGGCACAAGTAGATAACCGTGAACACACGCCCAATGCAAGAGAGGCAAAGGGCATGCTGGTCCACATCAGTATTAGACCTAAAGTTGCACTTCCTCCCACCAACCCCAGGACACACACGATGGGGGAAGGAGGGCTTACGAGGTTATTTCTTTCATGGACTTGTATGCTGAGAACAAACACACAAAGCAATCACTAGCAAGGAAAAAGAAAAGATCCCATCAGGAAAACGGCTCAAGAGCAGTCAGGGCAGAGATCGAGCAACGTGTGCACCGCACGACGGCCGAAAGCAAATTGGAATGTTTACATCCTGGCAGGTGTGACTTCCGCCTACCGGACGGTAGTTAACTGCCTAACCACCTTGTTCGAAAGTTCAACGGCCATTTCCATCTTCGCTGGAAGTAATTCTTGATGTAAAGGACCAATAGTTTGTATGTTGTGTCGGAACAAAGACATGTAACAAAAGAAATAGTAATTTTATTTCAAATCAGAACCATCATGTTCATCCTCCATGTCAGTGATCAATCTCCACGTAACTCAGTACGCATCCTTTGTTATTTTCACTGATATCTAAACTTACTAGATAGGAGGTTTTGTCGGCAAAATCCCTGCAGAAGATTTTGTCGACAGGAGGAACAGTGCTCCTGTCTATACGAGTCCTTAGGTCACTCGTTATGCTCTTGTCTGCCACTGTTTTGACCAACTGTTCCTCACCACCTCGTTTAATGTGCAAACCATCACAACCTTTACCATTACTGAATAAGGCAAATCTTAATGAGGACACTGAAAACAGCGTCTTACACTACATTTCACCCAGAGCAAGACAATAGTTTACCTACCTACTACTTTCATAAGACTGTGGGAAAGCTTTAACATTGCATGCATTCATTACAATATCGTCTTTGGGGACAGAGCATCACTACCTCTTAAGCAGCAGTGAAGCCAAATAAATGACGAATCACTACCAGGTGCCTGGACTAACATCTTACTATCTGGATAATAAATTCTTTCTGTATTCTGAAGAGTGTCTTAGTTTGCACAATATACCCCCAAGTAGCATATAAATTCTCACTGGACTGCCGTCACCTTTCAACTTTCAAAGTAGTATGATGAACTTGGGTCATTATAAAATCAATATAGATGGACACCCCACTTGCAAGAAAACGAAACCATTCACACCACGAACAAATAAACTGAACAGTACCTTCAACCCTATTATACTCTTCAAGCAATGTTTTCAACTATTATCATATACCATACTTTTCAGTTAGCATGTGTGGAGTAACAAAAATGGACAGGATCAAAAACGAAAGAATAAGAGGAACTACTAAAGTCGTAGAACTATCAAAGTAGGCCCAGGAAAGAGGATTGCAGTGGTATGGCCATATGATGGGAATGGTTTAGACATATGTAGGGAGGAGAGTGATGCAGATGGAGGTACCTGGTGGGAGAGGAGAGGAAGACCGAAGCGAAGGTGGATGGATGTACTTAGAGAAGATCTGAGAGACAAACAGTTGTCAGAGGACGACGTGTTTGACCGAGCCAGATGGAGGAAAGCTGTCAGAAACATCGACCCCACATGGAAGTGGGAAAAGATGCAGAGAAAGAAGACCTCAATTAGCATACGACACAAAAATTGATGGGCAACCCAAAGGGAGACTTGTTTAACCACTAAGTGTTCTCGCATCTCTGATTATTTTGGGAAGCCAAGAGTACACTGAAAATGAAAATATTACTACGAACAAAGAGCCATCCGTATTCGTTCTCTTTATAAAAACTGCAGGCTCACTCGATGGGCCACAGTCGCTGATAGACCTTTGGAAGACGTCTTACACCACGAACAAATAATTGGACTGCAAGGAGAATCTACACCCTCCATCGTAGACAGCCACAATGCTGCCACAGGATATCACCAAAAAAAAATGGATATGTCAGAACTTACAGTCATCCTGAAACAAGATGAATATTAGATTCAACTTAAAAATAAACATCAGCGGGTGTATATTTTTAGGTTTATTGGTCCAGTTTTCAATCCAAAACTAAACAACAAAATTATTCTTGTGAACAATGCTCGTTTCTTGAAGTTTAGCATTGCTCATGATAACTCTGGACCATGATTTGCTTCTCACCATAGCTATGGCCTGCGTTAACCAGTATGTATAGCTATATGAAAAGCTTAGATAAATTTAAAATATTTATTGACCACCCTGCAACGACTCGGGTCCTGCGCACTATGCTTGCAATGTCAAAAAATGTCTACGCCTTCTAAAACACCTCTTTTTGTCATTTCTGAATTATTGTGACAAGTAATCTTCCGTTAACATCCCTAAGGCAAAATTCTAAACAGCAGAAATTGCGCCGCTTACGTTAGTAAAGTGAAGAGATTCTGCCATACCACCAAGGACAAACTATTTTCTTCACAAGCTGGTGCACAGGACACTTCCATCAAGTAAGCCACAACCCACGAACTTTATTTCAGGAAAAGCAAGAAACACGGGAGACTTACAATTGAATTTCAGTCTCCTTGTAGAATACAATACTCAACTCATTCATTCAGCTTATATCAATCAATTTTATTTTCAGTTAAAACATATTGCAGATCGTAGACTATACCTCAATCAGGGAGTATTTTTGCAATAGTTAACAATTTTGTCTCCCGATTAGGTGAATATAAGTTTTATCAGTTACTGTTAGGGAGTGGACCATCTTGACTTCATTACACCAGCCCTATTGTACATACTGACAATAATCACAAGCATCCACTGAAGGCCTACGGTACATGGAAAGAATGATAAATGTTTGAACTTTTAGTTTTTTTAAGCAGAGGCCAAAGGACAAGACATTTTATCTCAAGCCCTTTTCTAACCCATGGCTGAAGAAAACCAAGAAGAGAATCGAAGGGAAAACATGTATAGCTTCTCTGTGAACGAGCCATATCGCCCCCTAAAATGAAAGAGGGTATAAGACAGGACACACAAGTGGGAATAGAATTCCATTTAGCCATAAAAGGTTAAGACATCCAAAGAGTAAATGTGGGAATAAAAGGCCCGATAGGCATTGTGAGGTCACTTGACCAACTGAGGAAAGTACACAACATTGTAATTTTACTTTTATTTCACACGTGTGTTTTCTAAGAGAGGGTATTTTCATGCTCGTCTCAGTTAGGAAAATTATGATTCCACGAAGTTGTAAGGCATAATGCTTCTTAACTTACTAATGAAGTTTTGCCTTTTCCAAATTAATTAGTATCTATTTCCATACGTTGCAGGCCAGCTAAGTTTACCTTATAATGTTTCACAGCAATGTGAGAAAGATACAACAATAGTAATCATGAAAACCAAAGTGTCTTCAGACGTAACGTACCCTTACATAGCAGTAAAAGAACACGTACATAAACAACTAGAGGCCCATGACTGGTAATCATCCAGTGCTATGAAATTCCTATCGTCCGCAGAAATTTATATAGAACAGACTATGTCGCTTGATTAAGAATAAGTTAAGTATACATTAGTTTAACCAGGCCACTGAGCTGATTATCAGCTTTCCTAGGGCTGGCCCGAAGGATTAGACTTATTTTACGTGGCTAAGAACCAAATGGTTACCTAGCAACGGGACGTACAGCTTATTGTGGAATCCGAACCACATTATACCGAGAAATTAATTTCTGTCACCAGAAATAAATTCCTCCAATTCTTCTTTGGCCGGTCAGACTCGAACTTGGGTCTAGCAGAGTGCCAGCCGAGAACTCTACCGACTCGTCCAACGAGGAACTAAGCGTCTACACAATTGTATATAGGGAAAATTAAATTTGCGGGTCTCATAGTGCCTTCGGTGGAGTGCGATCGAGAAAAGGTGAACTGTAACTGTAACACTTCCTTCTGTAAACTTCATGTTCTGATTTGTCGGCATCTGAGTATTTTTCACTATCTCTTGTAATTTTTCCTCGAGTCCTTTCATAATTCTTAAGCTTTTCTTTGTCTTTTTTATGCCTATTGCACACAATTTTCTCACTGTTGGTCCAACAGCTTCCATACGAAGCTTAAACCAGTCTTCCACAATTTCTTTTATTAGTCTTTTCATCTGATTTGATAATGTTGTGGAAGAGCGCAATTTCCTTGCAATGCGTGACTCTGGCCACACCTCTAGTAGGGAGTACATTTTTGACCAAACACCTCTCGAGTATCCTATCCTGCGCAGGTTCCAGTTCTTTCTGTTAATTTTCTTTTATATAATTCAGTTTCCAGATATTTGAAAGTGTTGAAACCGCCACTTTTTCGTATGTATTTTGCTTTCCTCAAAAGCCATATCCTTCACTTTCATTTTGACCGGCAACATTTCTGTTTCCTTAAGACGGCATTCCACTTTTTTCCCTGTTTTGTCCCCACCATTCTCATTGGTATTTGTACTCATCAATATTTTTTCTGTACCTTCTTTACTCTGTGAAACAGTAGATTTCGTGCGAGTAGGACGTGTCTGTGAAGTGCTCTGTGTAAAGTGCCTGATTTGCGGGATGCCCAAAGTGAATACGAAGAAGAGGAAGGGAAAAGAGAAAACAAAGATTGTAGAAATTAAATCAAGTAGAGGAAAGATCAAACAATAATACGAACATTATCTCATAATTATCGAAGCGACACGTAAAGATGGAACACTAAGTAAAATACTGGAGAAGGATGAGTCAACCCAAATCGAGAGAGTCAGCAACTTGCGGAAATTGCTCTGAAGAAGTTGATGATGAAGGAATTTGCTGTGAAATGTGTGTTACATGGTTCCACTACGAATGCTCAGGTATTGAGGTCAGACACACACCTATACTTCGGAGTGACAGCATATTGTACATCTGTAAAAATTGCAAGAGTCATGAACAGAGAACATACAAGAAAACTTATTGAAGATGAACTTGAAGAAATAAAAGCAAACACGGAGATATTAGCCAAGTTGATTCAGGATTCGGCTCAGAAAGCTAGTGACGTAATGATCAACATAGATGAAATTCAAAACAAAATTGACAATGTTGATAAAGATGTAAAGACCATGACAAACATGGACAAAACTTATGCTGAATCACCAAAGACAAAAAAAAAAAAAAGTTCTTCTGATCACATCTACAAACTGAAGAGAGCACAGCAGTGAATGTAGAGAAATTATGAGTAAAATAACAGCGCCAGTTGAACAGGATAAAAAAAAAAAAAAAGAGATGGACACTTATTTGTAAGATTTCCAGACAGGAAAAACTTAGAAAAGGCAAAAGAGGAGATTCAGAAAATTAGCAATATATCAGTAAATGAGAAGGGTAAACTTAAACCAAAAATAAAAGTAATATATGTCCCGAAGGATGAAGATGACATTGTCAATAACATTGTAAAGAAAAATCCATGGATAGGTAATCTCGTTTCTGAAAATGACGACCTGAAAATTGTAAAGGAAATGAAAGCCAAAGATGACAAGTATAAGCATTGTATCATCAAGTGCACACCACAAATACAAAAGGCTATCTATGATAGAGGTGACAAATTGCGTACACTGTATATCCGTTGCAATGTATACGACTGTTACATGCCCTGTCAATGCTATAAATGTCAGGATTTTGGTCTAGTGCAACAAATTGTAGAAATAACTAAGTTTGCCCTACATGTGGTGAAAATCACAAATCAAATGAATGTGCTAGTGTCATCTTAAAGTCGTAAAAATTGTAAAGATGTAAAATCACGTCATGTATTTTACCTACTTTATTTCAGATTCTTTGTGTACCCCATCTTATGCATCATTGTACAATAATTCTGCCGATATGTATATCTACCTTTTATATGTCATGTAACAAATGTTGTACGTATTTTTAAAAAACACAAATCGTGTATGGACGCAGCGGGGGCCCTCGTGTCGCCCGCTACCTTTCCGTCCGCTTTTTGTCATATAGACACCTGTCGAGAATTTACGGGTCTGTGAAACAATCCCAGAAGAACCCCTAGGACACTACCTTCTTGACTGTACAGAAACAGAACAGTTAAGAACAAGTTATGAAGGAAATGAGACGTAGCTACCCAAATAACAAAGCACATACTGACAAACATCCATGAATTTGCAGGCTTGATTATTCTCTACCCACCACCACGGTAACTCTAAAGAAATACTTTTAACCACCCACTCTCCTTCCCAATTCTTAAATCAGACACAACAGACCCGAGACAACAAATCAAAAAGCCATACCATTCATCTAGCTGCTGAATCTTTTAGAAATCACTTTATATCAAAACCACCTTCCATCCACCAAATCAACACCAGTAACAAATACAAAAACAATACACACACAAAATTAGGACCGGACAAAACATGGCTTTAGATCACCACGAGCTAGCATACTAGCTACCTAAACCTACTACTCAATTCTTCTTTTTTTCCATCTGTTGGCCTCTCCCACTAGCCAACACTCACTGCTATCATACTTTATCCTCATCTGATGGGTACCTTAGGGTTCAAAGAATTGCAACCTTGCCTGTTAAATCTTTTCATTTCAAAAATCAACCTACAAAATGGATGATCATGATATGATCTAACCTACCCATCTCACAGACTCATCATCAACATAGAGTTACGGGCTGCTCTAGGAAATGAGCCCGTATAACAAGGCCAGCTAAATGTTGAAAAAACAACATCATTATTGAACCATACGACTGACCTAGTGATAAATCTGAAAAACAAAAACAACGAATCATTGTGAGTGACATACAAGCCTCACATTGTGCCTGATCTTCAAATGTGAAATCTCCAATACATAAACTAAAATACATTTAGTATAAATATCTGGAAAACCAAATGCTGTACACTGGAAAAATATCACTTATCAGAAACAAAACCAACTAAAGTGCAGATTTGATGAATTTACAGTTGAGAAATAAAACGAACATAAAGAAATCTTAAAATGATCAAAATCAAGCCAGGAGTGCAAGCAATAATGGTTATTCTAAAATAAACGAAATGACGAATACCTTTTACAGACAGACAAAAACAAAAACGGTGGTGGATTGGGAATCTTTGTCAAAAAGTATACAAAGTAGCTAATGAATCAAAATGCAAAAGTACATTTGAATACACCAACACCGAAAACGACATAAATCATAAGTAAAACAAGGCAAATAATAGATCGTTAAAGAAAATGCAGTGAAACTGTTAGCTGAAACAAAAATGAATTATTTGCGTGAAGCTGAAAGGTTTAAAAGAAAACCACGAAAAATGGAAGAACCATCTACCTGGAAAAAATCAAAAACAACGGGAAGTAGTGAAAAAGTTGGTCATTGTATCTCAGCCAGAAATCATTTTTTATAACGACTTGATTATGAAAACCAAGAAAAATATTAACAATAAAATGTTTAGTTGCAGAGAAAATCAAGAAAATCCATGACAATTTAGCTGTAATATTGGGACTAAAGAACCAAAAAGTTCTACCTGATGTAACTAAAGTATACTACAAAAACCTGATAAATAACTAACAAGAACTACTTTGAAGAAAAAAATTGAAAGAATCTGTCATAGTTAAGATAAGAAGAGGTCCCTCCTGATCTCCCAGTGATCACAATGAGAAATAGTAAATTCAGTCAGTTTAAAGAACTGAAATCAATGAATGACTTTATTAAAAACGAAAGTAAATTAAAAAAACCTTACTGTGAAAATGACCCCAAAATCCCACAATTTATATAAAAGAGGGACTCAAAACTTTCCCATCAGTTGCGGGAGCTATATTTTGATATTGTCAAAATGAGTCTAGCACATGCATCCTTCCCAAAGCTTGCTTGTATAAGGCCGGCCTATAAAGGAAAACGCGATAAAGATCTAAGCTCTCTATAGACCAATATCGAACCTATCGTACTTATCAAAACTTACAGAAATGGAAGTTAACAAACAAACGTGGAAACACTTGGAACAACTCAACATTATGCCTGATAATCAGTCAGCGTACATAAAAAAACTACTCAACAGATGCTACACTGTGCGCAATTATAAATTATATATATGGTAAAAATTATAGCAAATGGAAAATGTGGCATCTGGTTATGCTTAACCTAAGTGCAGCATTTTACACAGTCGACCTCAATCTCCTGCTTGAAGACCGAGAGCAGCAGGCATGGAAGATGATGTATACAAATGGTGCAAAAGCTACTTAGAATACAGGAAGGTTGCAGTGGTTATATCAAATGTGAAAGCAGAAAAGAAATGCCTAACAAAAGGAGTGCCCCAAGGCAGTGTTCTGGGTACACTGTTCTTTGGCATTTACACAATTGAACTATCTAGAATTCTAAATCAGCACGGGGTTAAGTATGAACTGTATGCTGATGACACTTAGTTCTGTTTTTCTGTCGAAACGGCGGAAGACGCCATTAGTAAAACTGATGCAATAACATAAAAAAATGGATGTCGGCGAAGAAATTGAAACTTAATGAAGACAACAATGAGTGTATGCTATTTGGATCTGACACTGCACTACGAAAATATGAATACTTCAAAAATATAACTATTGGTTCGTCAACAATATTGTAGCAGCAGTGAGGAACTTAAGAGTACTTATTGATAATAAATTGTCGATGAAGAACAATATATTGCTTATTACAAAAACCTGTAACTATCATATTAGCAACATTGCATTTATTAGAAAAAATACCTAAATGAAGATACTCTGAAAACAGCAATTTGCAAACACTTTCGAGGCTTGACTACTGCAACGTTATATACTACGGTCTCCCTAACTACCTACTTAGAAACTTGCAAGGAGTATAAAATAGAGCCGCTCGGTTAATAAAAGGACTACGTTCCCGTGATAGAATAATCTCAGCACTAATTGAGCTAAATTGGTTCCCATTAAAAACTAGAATAGAATATAAAATATAGGCTACTTATAGTCTTTAAAGCACTAAGATATAGTGAACCAACATATCTGAGAAACTGCAGACCTGAAATGAATATTGTAATCAGACATGCAAGTGAAGCGTGTAGGCTTTTTGAACCTAGAACAAATTGTAAGTCTGGCGAAAGAGCATTTGTACACTGCTGACCAAGACTGTGCGACAAAATACCGCCAGAAGTGAAGATCATACAAGAAGAAAGTAAATTTTAAAAAGAACTAAACTCTCCTATATTGCAGGAGCTACGATACTGACGAGAAAACACTAAAAGACAATTATAAAATATAAGAAGCACCTTATTTTGAAGACGTAGTACAAGGGTCCGCCAGAGAGGGAATCATCCCTATGGAGGGTTGTACATAAAACCACCAACCGTGCGTGAGTCACAAAGAAGTTGCACCCTCAGTTTCCTAAATGACATTCCCAATTGTTACTCCAGGGCAGTGAATCACAAGTTGAGCAGAATTAGGAGATGAGAGCTGATAGCGCCATCTATTGCTTAGAAAAGTAAACAGGAGAGATACTCTGTTGCAAGTATGTCAAAATTGTGTGACGTATAACCAGTCTTCGTCTTCTCCCTAGAGCGAGTGTGTAAGGCGAAAACCCAAACAAAAGTTGTGTTATGGTGATGTCGTCACTGCGGAAACCCCACTAACGCTTATTTTATTTGACAATAAAATATGCCTTCTTCATGCTGTGCCATTGGTTGCAAAAACCGTCATGTGTCGGGGTCGAGCAAAAGATTTTTCAGATTTCCAAAAGCTGATATAGAAAGGCGAAAGAGGTGGATCCAGGCGATAGGGAGAATAAACTGGAAACCAAACGATGGCAGCCGCATATGCAGCGATCACTTCGTCTTTGGTGAGAAATTAGGCTTTCGAGCTATCCGTCATTTGTCAGGGAAAAACCCTCACTGAAGCTTGTTAATCGTATGAATCCTGTCATTAATTTGTATTGAACTTATAGGTTATTTTAACCTAAGCTAATGTATCGCGGCTCCAGTAGCCTATGCCTACCACTTGTTCGAGAGCGAAATTACCCCATACCCATCAGCTTTTCGAATTATTAGTGATTGACAGTAAAGTAGTAGGTCAGTTATGATTTTGTAACTACTAGCCGAGTATTTTTTATCTGTTGTTTAACTGCTAGCTACTAGCTTTGTCCCCACTCTTATATTGTACTCTCAGAGGGATCCCAGTGTGAAAAATTATTTTTTTTGGGGGGGTTGGCGGTTGGCAGAGGAACCAGGCCCAGGTCAGTTACCGCCGCGGAACTACTATATAGTTCTACCAAAAGTTTATATCTTAATTCACAAAAAAAGATTCTCAGGTACATAGTTCATGCATGTAATCAGTAAACTACCAGTCCTCAAACAAATTATAGGCTTAAATGATGATGTGGTAAGGGCAGGTATAGGGGCATATCCTAACCTAGCTTAACTTAGGTTAGGGGCCTAGGTCCAACCCTTTGAACCCCAACCTAACCAGACCTAGAATATCAAAAGATTTTAGTTTAAGGCAGAGATCCATCTAAATCTTAACCCAGGGTGTCAGTTCCTACCTGACTTGGTTTGGTGATCCCTCCCCCCATCCCTCCACCCCCAGTTAACTTGATGTACAACTCAGTAAATTACAGGGATATAATACATTCTAACCTCACCTTCCCCAGCTTAACCTAGAGCTCAGTAAGTGAGCATGAAGTGTAAGGGATGCATACAGTATTGTACACTAATTGTGGATGAATTATAATTAAAAAATAATGTAATTATTTGTTACCTTCAGGATACGTTAAAGTTGATATTTTTTGCATCCAGTTGAGGTTGTAGGCCTATTGGAGTGCAAAAGCCACTTGTTCTCACTAGAATACAAACCTTTGTCTTTTATTTGGCCATACCTTCAACAAAAGTTGGTTCAGTCCTTGAAGCATGGTAACAGAATAATCGACTAGTGGCAAACAAGGGGCAGGGGAACTAGTCTTTCTTCAGCTTCGTTGCTATACAGGTGTCATGGCAGATGCTAGAATCCACAATGGGTGCTTTTGAAGTGATTTAGTTTTCTTATTGACCTTTTGTAAAAATCTTGGCCATTCATTTTGGCTTTAATGTTCATTGTTTTATGAATGTTGATGCCTGGAAAGAAAGTTTGATGAGCATGGATGTTCAGGACAAGACGATATCTTTGTGCTGTGTGTCAGTTAAGTGTGAACAGTGATCCTTCACTCGGTTGTTCATTTTTTCTTACAGAAATACAAATCATCTTTTATGTGGGAACATTCAGCACAAGCAGTTTAATGTCATTTAAGCTTGATAACAAGGTGGGTAATTGATGCCTGGTGGGTAAGTGGGGATCATTTGTAACCAAGCTCTCTTTCTTCAGATGCTGTTCAGAGTGGGTGTTGTTAATCAAGGGTATAGAGCAACAGTGATTTGTAGGGTTTTATGTTGTTAATTTTAATTCTTTCAGGAGACATTAAGCTGATCCCTGGGCCTGTACTCGTTACAGTAAGAAAAATTGCAAAGTACTTTACTCAGATGTTTGGGGCTTAGGTTAAATTTTCTTGATCTACAAAATTTTATTGGTCTCAAGAGTTGTGCCAGCAACTATGATTTGATGTTTTTATCTGAGACTCTTGTAAATAGTAACAAGGCAGAGGTTGAGTTTGTAATCCCGGGGTTTGATGGCCCTGATTTTATTTATCGTTGTAACATCCCACATGTGCAAGGTATGGCTGTATACACTAAGTCCAGGCAACTTATTTATTGTCAGAAAAATTTGGAGTGTAGTTGCCATGAAGTTCGTTTTAAAATTTTCTGGTAAGTTCTGTAATATTTACGTATTTGCTGTTTACCGCAATCCAGATATTGACAATTCTATAGCCTATATGACTGTCTTTTGGAAATGATTAATATGGCTCAGTCACAGGATTCAAAAGCTTTATTCGTTATTTGTGGAGACTAATGCAAAGCACAGTGAGTGGCTAAATTCAGATTCCACAGATCAACATGGCCAGTCTGCTCTTTAGGTCTTTGTGTCCTCCAATTTTGTCCAGCTAATTGAGGAACCCACGCACATTTCTGGTTATAGATTAGACTTGATATTCACTGATGTTCCAGCTACAGTATTGTGAAGTCCAAGGTCTGTAAATATATAGGAACTTATGATTATTGCACCAATGAGGTGGACATATCTGTCAATCAGTATACTGTATTCCTAATTCCAGCATTGGAAAAATGGTCTGGCTGGAATCCAGAGCCAATTGGGATCACATTATTAAAACTGTCAGGCACTTAATATTTTAGTTGCTATATCAGATCCTGATCCCAAGAAGCTGAATGAAGTGCTGATGGCTATTTTAATAAGATACCGTAAGATTGGGTAAATTTGGATGCAGGGTGAGTTCAGACGTTTTTTCAAAAAAATGTTATAGTAGAAGATATGTCATAAAAATAAACAATGAATTAAAAATTGTTGGTTATGATCCTAATCCTATTATTTTCCTCTTTTTATTATGGCAATGTCTTTTCCTAATGTTAAGTTTATGTATGGAAAAAAATATATCTGAACAGTATTACATTTTTTTTTTTATGTTGAAAAACTACTTTTGTGAAAAACAACCCAAAGCATGTAGAATGAATTGGGAGATGTCATTTTGTTAAAAAATAAGTAGATGGGCTATGCAAATCACGAATTTGCATCATTTACATGTTAAGTATACTTAGGCTAATTGGGCATTTAAATGATTCATAATTTTTTTCATTAAAAATGGTGTTGAGTTTGGACAGGTATAAAAGGTGGTTTGAATTCGGACAGGAGCAAATAGCTCTGAATAAGTATTAATATGAACAAAATAAAATTGTTTAGTCATATGGAAATTTTTTAATGAGTGATATATGTAAACATTAGCTTTTATTTATTTTACAGATAGATATGTACATCTATGGTACTTCATTGAGTGTAAATCATTGTGAAATTTAAAGATGTCAAAATCACAAAAGACAGTAGAAAGTGGTACAAAATCACAAAAGACAATGAAAAGTGATAGTGGTAGAGGTTCTTATATGAAAGTAAGGCCAGAGACAAAATTTCAGGAGGCGTGTGATGCCATTAGATAGGGCGATCTCAGTGTGTGACAAGTGGCATTCCATTATGGCTTCTCTAAGAGCACTCTACATGATGCTGTCACAAGAAAACACATAAAGAAATCTGGAGAACAAACTATATTAACAAATGAAGAAGAACCCATCGTAGTAGATTGTTTACTTACTCTTTCACAGTGGGGCTTCCCTCTAGACATGTTTGAGTTGCGTGTGCTGATCAAGATGTATCTAGATAGGCGTGGTGTTACCATTAAAAGAAGGGCACATTCATATTTGAAGCGTCACAAAAATTATCTGTCGCAGCAATTGAACCAGAACATTAAAGTGGCCAGAGCAAAGGCCACTCCCATTCATTTATACTTTAGACTTTTGGAAGCAACCATTGAAAATATACCTCCTGATAACATCATCAGTTATGATGAAACAAATCTGTCAGATGACCCTGAAAGAAAAAAAGTTATTGTTCGTAGAGGATTTAAATATCCTGAAAAGATAATGAATTCAACAAAGTCCTCAGTATCACTAATGTTTGCTTGTACAGCATCTGGAAAAATGCTTCCTCCATATGTAGTTTACAAAGCAAAGCACCTCTATGACTCGTGGACTGAAGGCGGACCTTCCAATACAAGATATAATTGTACTGATAGTGGGTGGTTTGAGAGTACAAAGTTTAAGGATTGGTTTTCAAAGTAATCCACCCGTATGCAAGATCAAAAGAAGGAGAAAAAAGTTATCGTAGGTGACGATCTTGCCAGTCATGTGAGTTTGGCTGTGGTGAGTGCTTGTGAGGATCAGAATATTTCATTTGTTCTCCTCCCTCCAAATTCAACACACCTCACCCAACCTTTGGATGTGTCAGTATTTGGACTTATGAAGACACACTGGCAGTCACTATTAAGTGAATTCAAAGCAGCTGCACTGGACAGGAAATGTGCTGCCCTCCCTAAGGCCAAATTCCCGACAACTGGTTAAACTCATGGAGAAACTTCAGGAAAACCAAGCAAAAAATATACAAGGTGGGTTCCGAAAATGTGGGATATATCCATTGAGCGCAGAAGAGGTAGTGTCTCACCTCCCAGAAGTAGACAGGATAAGTGCTATCAGTACTAGTGCAGGTACAGCTAATGAGCATGAAGATTCAGCAGGTCATGCAACTCCACTGCAAAGGCCTCCTCAAGCTGAACCCAACACCAGTGAGGCAAGTGGTGCCAGTACTGGTACTGATTCAGAGGTGGTACCAGTACGTTCTGCTCTTGATGCATCCTTGGTTAACATGCTTTCAAATTATAGGTATGGTCCTTCTACTTCAGCACCTACTCGTGGTAAAAAAAAAAGCTGTCAGTTCCCCCTGAAAAAAGTGTGACACATAAAAGACTTGGTCAGCATAGCATCTCAAGTGACAGTAGTGATAGTGGCAATATTGATGATGTTATTTTGAATAATTCAAGCCCTGAACCTGAACCTATAATACTCAAACGTAACAAAAAAAAAAAGTTGAATACTGGTATACAGCAGAGAAAGCCAATTCCATTAACCCTGGGATCAACTGCAAAACAAGATGGGATGACATGCAAGATGGATGAGAGAGAATTGACTGCTGTAATGATTGATAGAGGGGACTGAAATAATGCTTGAAGATGAAGCAGATACAGATGTGATGCTAGAAGTTGAAGCAGATACTAAAATGATACGAGAAGATGAGGAAGACATCTCTCAGGAGGACTTTGAAGGAACGGAGGCCCAAGGACGGAGTGGAGATAAAATCAAAACCAAAAGCAGTGACAATAATAATAAGGAATTTCAGCAGCAAGAGAAACCACAGGAAATGAAGAAGGCCAGAATCCTAAACTACATGAGTGGGTGGTAGTTCAGGTGTGTAGCAAACGGAAGAAGCATTACTATATGTCAGTAATTACTGAGGCGATGCCGAATATTATAGTCAGGTTTTTACATGTCAAAGGGACAAAAAATGTCTTTGTTAATTCAAATATACCAGATGATGAAAGCCTAAGAAATTGAAGAGAGAGATATTGTGATGCATGTAAATGAACTCAAGTTAGATAATAGAGAACGAATGATATTTGATGTAGATGTCAATAACTGGCCAAAGTAATGTATACTAGCGCTCAGGAATACTGTATGTCTTTCTATAGTTTTTTTTTCCTACAATGAAAATTGTTTGTGATAAGCAAGATGACATTTTTTTTTTTTTTTTATTAGTACTATAGATAGTATATTTCAATGGCTGGTAGCTAAGCATTCAGGAATTTGTCTTTCCAAAGAGAATTATTTTTTATATCTAGGAATTTGTCTCCAAAAGATTTATTTTTTTATTTCTAACTTACTTGTCATATGCTGGTGACCTTTAACTTTCAATAGGCAAAATGCCTTTATTTTATTGTATTAGTGTTTTCTTTTATTTTCTTTCAGCATTGTGTGTGGTAATGAAACCATTTCTTGTCATTAAGCATTAAAATAGTGTCAGAGCGTTTATTGCTATATTAAATGGAGATTTAGTTAATTTGTTTTGCCAAAGAAATAAGGAACAAGTCTGATAGTGTTGTATTATATTACTTTCATTTTTGAGCCATTTTTTGCTGATCTAATTGTCATGTTAAATAAAGTATCCACAAAGGAAGAAATATATTTTCTCATGTCAGTAATATCTCGAACGTTATGGCAGTTTGGTCCAAATCAGCACCAAGTTGCAGAGAATCTTTTTTTTAAAACTTTAAAAGTGTCCAAATTCACAATAGCTGTGTCCGGAAAAAAAGCAGAGGCATAGATGATCCATCTACAGCATATTTTAATGACTCGGAACTCTCCCTGTATGCATCTGAACTTGCCCAAAATTAAAGTTGAATTCAGACACCAAATAATGTATTATTCACATAATGAAATTGCTTACAAATTTTTGTGTTATCATTTGAAAGTCTCATGGGCCAGCTATATATATACAATACTTAACATCTGCTCTAGATAAAAAAAAAACAAGAGTTAGGTATAAGAAAAACATGAAAAAGCGTCCGAACTTGCCCAGTCTTACGGTATGTCCCTAGAAAGGTCATCAAATTTAGGACAAATGACCATGCTTTGATGATACAAGCCTACCAAGAAAAACAGACCAAACTCAATGCATGGAGAGAAAATCGTTCAAATGAAAATTACACCATTTTTGTTGAGTCTCGCCGCACTGCGAATAGAACTTACCATGCAACCGAGAGAAATTACAGTAATTCCTTGAAGAGGAAACTTGAAGGAATTACTCAGCCTCATCTGTGGTGGACCAAATTGGCATCATCTATGGCCCAGGCGCGTCTTCCATTCCACCACTACTAACAGGTGATGGTAGATTGGTTACTGGCCCTAGAGAAAAGGCTGAACTGCTTCATTGAACTTTTGATGCTAAGCAATCAGGAGAGGTCGTCCCTCTCTCTGATACTTGTCATACTGAACCTATTCTTATAAAAATTTGCATTTCACTCCAGGGATGTTAAGAAAATTCTGGATAATCGTGATAGCTGGAGTGGAGAAGATCCTGATGGTTTCTTCCTTTTGTTTTTTAAAAGTTTCTTATGTGTTGTCTCCCAAGATTGATTACTAGATTATAGATTTTTATGTCGACGCAGTATCTTTGTGGATGAGCGTAAGCTTAGCAATACAGTGCCTGTTCCAAAGAGCAGCATATCTACAGACTGGAGTAACTGCAGGCTGATCTCTATTCTCCCTGTGCTCTCCAAAGTTGCTGAAAACGTATTTTTAAGCCACTATGTAAGCAAGTGAAATCTAAATGATTGTTGGCTGATAGTCAATATGCATACAGGAAGCAGTTAGGTACCTGCGATGCTCTTTTAGACTTGACGTGCCAGTTGATAAGGGTTGTAAGTGCATAGTAATTAAAAGTGCTGCTTTCAATTTAGTAAATCACAAGGCACTTAGACTATTTATAAACTTCAGAATATTGGGAGTGGGTGGATATGTTTTAGGATTACTTCAGGATTTCCTTACAAGTAAGCAGCAGTGAGTTGCTGTGGATGGGGTCTTTAGTGAACCAAGACCTATTGGGTCTGGAGTTCCTTAGGGCAGTGTTCTTGGTTCACTGTTATTTTTAGTGTATATTATACAAGTGATATGGTTGTTAGCATGGAAAACAAGATTGTTCAGTATGCCAGTGATGCAACACTTGTGGGTGTAGTAGTCTCCACTTATGAGAAATGAAGCTGCCCTCAGCCTCAATTGGGATATGGACCGGATCAAGGAATGGTGTAGCCGGTGGGGTATGAGGCTGAACTCCAGCAAAACGAAAACACTATTGATTACCAGATCTTGTACATAGTTTCCACCCCGTCCTCCCCTTCAGTTTTAACCATTCTAGGTGTAACTTTTGAGAAACATCTGAAAGGTTCAGCAAATGCTGCATGAAAGTTGGGTGTTGTTCATAAGGCCTCATGTACTGTATTTATAACAGTGATAAAATCAGTGCAACCTGTTTTAGGGCATTTTTACTTCCTTTACTGGAATACTGTTCCCCAGCGTGGATCTCTGCTTCTGCTAGAGATTTATCTCTTTTAGAGTGGTTCATGGTGGTAGGTTTCTGTTTCGTAATAGTAGTAGTTGTGACTTGGACCATCATCGGATAGTCTCTTGTTTGTCACTTTTTCATAAGTTGTATTTCAGCAGAGATCTTTCACATTCACAGTTGATCCCTGATTCCCTTATCTGCTGAGAGCAACCAGATTCACTGAACAGCAGCACCAGTATGCGGTAAATATGCCTCACTGTTGGATTTCTCAGTTCCAGAGGTCCTTTATTCCTCACACCGTTGGACTGTGAGACAGCCTCCCAGAGAATGTTGTGCAATTGGAACTTTAGAAATTCAAGCGAAAATGCAGTGCATTACTACCTAATACTCTTCTTCATGCATTTTAATACATTATCTGTTTATCTATTTATTAATTTTTTTCTTTTTTAATAAGTGGGATCTCTTTCTGTATTTCACTTTACTTCCTCTTACTTCTTCCTAAGCAAGATCATATTCTTCGGAAGCTTGAATTTCAAGTCAGTGGCCTCTGTGGACTTGTCCCATATGAGTAGGTTTCATATACTGAATAATAATAATGATAATAATAGGAATGAGTATGTTTGGCTGCTTTAAGCCCTGCATTACCTTTAATCCTCATCTACAGGGTCAAGATCTGCAACCTTGACTCTCCCTGTAAGGAGTGTACTAGCTGGCCTCCCTCAAAGTGGAAGAGGTTTGGTAAGCAGGATGGGAAAGTTAAAGAGTGTTCATAAGTGTCTTTGGGATGGGGTAGGGGTCTGTGGGAGATATCCTACTTTTGACACCACCAAATCTTTTTGGTAACCATTCTGCCAGACTGTCCTGTCTCCTTCATTGCCCCTCCTACTCATTCTCCTGTAGCTCAATCTGAGGGTGGGCTTCTACCCCTGTATATGATCATGGTATGCCACCTCCTACTGCCTTGGATTCTCCTCCTGCACTTCTCTGCTTGTGTTTTTCTGGAAGTAAGGAGAGTGGAGTTGGCACTACTTCACACCCTGCATATCTCTGGATAGTGCGTGTGTGGACAGGCAGGTTTTATTGTACAGTACTTCAGGGTGTTGCAGATACTTGCATGCTCATGTTTGTGCTGACACTCAAAGTGTTCTGGCATATCTGTGACCTGATATGATTTTGCAAAATGTGCGTTCATGTTTACTCAGAACTTGTACTAAATTGGCTTTGACTGATCATGGGATTGGAAACTTGAACAATCTGTGAAGATGTCATCATTAGCTTGTGGTTGGGAGGTCAGTACCAATAGTTTCAGATGCATGGAACTTTAGTTGGAACTAGAGATTTGGAAAATAATAAATTGCAAGCTCCTCATATCCTCGCAAATATCTGAATATGAAAAGAGCAGGGGAAGTTATCCTTGGCAGGTTAAGGATTGGTCACATAAGGCTAACTCACAATTTTTAATGAGATGCAACTTATCAACCTGCTTGTACAGACATTGGTTCCTCTGATTGTTAGACAACTCTTGAAAGAGACATTTTTAGGTGCACAGATGGTGACTATGAAATGTTAAAACTTCAGGACCAAGTATTAAATAAGAAATTTTTAAAATTTACTTCCAGACACTGGAGTTTTAATGAAAGATTTAGTTTTGTCTACTGGTTTCTAGATATATTCACCTTATTAGGGGTTTTATTTTATATATTTTGCAAAATTATGTGATTTAACTTAGTTTTGTCAATGACCTATGGAGTCATGATGCCAGAAAACTTTAAATAACAACAGTCAGCACTACATCTCCCACTTCAGTGCATTGATTTTTCCTCCACACAAACGTATGCACAGACTGCAGTTCTTTTGTACATTGCTGTTTAGTGCACATAAATGCATATAACTGTTCACACTGGAAAAAAATGCTGTAAATATCATGGGGCAGATGATTGAGGGAGTACTTTATGAAAATTGTTCAAGTAAATTGTTTCAGATGCTGGCCTTCTGCTGAGAATATATACTTCTTGTAGTATTTTCTTTTACGGTGTTTTAGTACGTAAAGTATATAGTGAGGTCAGCCTCTTGTATGATATGCTTTTATTTGCTGTTTGGCATCAGTGACCCAGGCAGTCACAGTAAAAAACCTTAATTTCTGATTTTTTCAACATACATTTGGTGACAAGTACATATGAGAGATACAGTAAATGACAAAATAGACATGTCATGGCCTGTGATTTTTTTAAAGGCTCATCCAATTTAGGAGACGAATTTATTTACAGTTTTGATAAATTAATTAGATCTTTTAACTTAAGTAATCAGTTAATTAGTACACTTTAGCCTATTTATTTGTTTAATATAAGGAATGGTTTTTTCTGAGTAGATATTTATTTTTAGAGTCCTGTTATGTTGCTGCTGAATAACCACTCTGTGTCCCAGTGCCTGGTCTTTATGACCCTAACTCTGTACAGTAATCCATTTCAGTCCAGCTCAGACTCCCAGCATGCCAGACACCTCAGTGTTCAGACCTAAATAGCAGGTACAAGAAGCACTTAGCTGAAGCCCAACCAATATTTTTTGTAATTAAGAAATTTTATCCCAATTTGCTTATAATGATTTGTGATAGCAGTTTTTACGTTATGGAAAAAGATCTGTGGGCATTAGCACTGCAAATATTCTAGATTGTAGACAATAATTTCTGTTTAAATAAAAAGGACATTAAATTTTGAACCATTTGATGTTACCACAACAAAAGAAAGTGGGAACATACTTCAGCCAAGACCACTCAACAGTACCAATGAATGTATGGCAGTATTGTTTATTACTGTTAAATTTGGTTTAAAGTCTGGGCATTAGAACTTTGGTTTACATTGTCTTTATGCTTTAGCAATTTTGTCATTTTAGATAGGAACAAACTGTCAAATCACCACTGATGTGCACCAAAAACTTTCATCTGGTGGTCACCTAAAGATTAAGAATAAATTTAATGGAAGCATCCATTCTGTGGCTCCCAAGTGAGATAACTTAGTGAGACAGTGAAGGTTTAGTATACATTAATTTTGATGCCCCCAATATTGTCAAGTCTTCATTGGTACCATCCAAAAGTTAATCCCATTTAGGGCATCAGTTGTTGAATGTTTTCAAGTTTTATCCAAATCTTTTTTCAGATTTTACATAATATCGTTAACAGATGGAGAGGCACACAACTTTGGCAATGAGGAGTTTGCCTTACCTTCCAAAAACAGACTGATTTCCCAAAAAGCTTTATTGATGTAGGTAATGTTTATGTTAAGAAATTGCGTGTGTTTATTATTGTGGCATTGCTTCAGTTTTTGTGGTATGTTGTTCATGGTGTCTTTCTTCACAGGTGAGAAGAGTGATGATAAAGACTCCCCAAATTTTATCCCCACAATATTCACCCACACTAATTGTAAAGAGAAGATAAGATTAAGTAAAAGTTATGGAAGAACTGCAAACAAAAAGCCTGGTAATGTATTAAGAAATATATCAGCCTAGATTTAATGCATGTTTAAAATACAATTTTTGAAACTTTTTATTTTGTGTGTGTGCAAACCTATCACTTTTTGACTGCCTTTAGATGAGCCAGCTCCTTTTCCAGTCACTCAAAAAAGAACTCCAGGTTAACAATGCACATCCAGGCTCCCAAGTCCCTCGATATCAGCAGAAAATCAGTGATGTCAGACCCCTCTGCAAGCACTGTGGGATAGGAGGAGGGTCAAAATGCCTTGTAAAGTGATAGGAAATTAGTTCTTAAGATTTTATTTGTTTTGGGCACTGGAAAGCCATCACTTTATAATTGCCTGATTTGCTGTTTCGCAGGAGGAATCTTGTTATTCAGGCATTCGCATTTGGGGACTTTGTCTAGGAGTTCTGGGTACTAAAGTTGGATCATGAAATGGCTTAGTACCATGTTAGTAGTTTGTAGTACAGAAGTACTAAATCACTAGGAGACCGTAGTATTTTTTCATGTTTGGTGTAAAAACAGGTAACCTAACTGACAAAGCTTGGTGACAACTGACCAAGAATAAGACGAAAAGGAGTTGTAATGGAGAGCATTCTCCCTTTTTGAGAGTTAGTAAAAACTAGGCTTGCAGTTACGAGGGCAATAATTCCTCTTCCTCTTTTTATGATTTATGAGTGAAGTCCTTAGGTAAAATATGCACTAGGCAATTGGGGACTTCCACAAAGCAAAACTCATGATGGCAGAAATTTCTGTATTTCTTTTAAATGTCAGAGATGTGGATACAGCTCTGATTTCATAAACCCTGACTTTTAAGCTGGATGCAATAAGTTCAGAAGTATTAATAAAAGCTGTCATGACGACTTAACCTGGCTAGAGCAAAATTATATTTATGCATTTCATCTTTTGCATGCCAGTGGACAAATTCAGTGTATAGTAGTCAATCCAGAGCACATTCACCTTTGCATCCTGGTTTACATTTAAATGGTGCAGTTGTAAATGTCAATTACTTGTAAGATTTTAGATTAAAGTTTTGATAAGAAATTGACTTTTTAAAAGCATATATGAAATTTGTTTTCTATGTTCCCCAAAATGGTATCTTTCTGAAATATTTTTGAATGTTTTGTGATGAAGCTATTATATCTAAGATGAAACTACAGTATGTCCCCGTATTTATGGGTTTAGGGACCACAACCACCCGCGAAAAGCGAAATCCCCGATAAGTTGTTATCCCCCCTTCTAAAAATGCTTATAACTGTCTATTTTCAAACACCAAATATCCCTTAACCCTTAAGGGACGGCAGAATTTATCAATATGCAGCACCCAGACCAGGGAAACTTTGAGGTCGGTAAAATAAAATAAAAATCACGTCAATGAAATAGAATGACGTACATTCACACTGTATAAATAAAAAAATTCTAAAAAATTTTCCCTACCTTCCACGAGAAGTTGAAAATGACTATTGACAACCCCTTGTGGGGCCTCATTTACAAGACAGTCGTAAATTTTACCAACTTATATATGTTTTTTCTAATTAAGTTTTTTGGATTTTGTAAAATTATTATTACTGCTCACACAATATCAAAACAGATAAGAAATAAAAGCAGTAACAAATTTTTTGCATATTTGTTGTAAAATATTTACGTAAGTTTACGAGAAGGAAGATTCAGTAACTTTTTTTTTTTTTTTACGTGCTTTTTCTAACATTTCTTTGTAAAATTACATTTACAACCGACACACTGTCGTAAAAGACAAAAACAAAAAACAACAGCAACCTCTTCGTATATTTACAGGCAAATTTACACAAAGACTCTTGAGAGAGAGAGAGATGCAGTACCTTCCCCCTTAAAGTCACAAGCATTACTGATACTGGCCTAACTCTCACGTCTGTATAAAAGTTGCCATTAGTGAATTTATAGCATATAGAAGTATTGGCACCTTTGTTTCGAATCATTATTACCATAACAGTGGTGTGTAATTCTGCTTCACACACAAGTTCAATCCGTCCACCTCCCCAAACCTGTTTTACTTCACACTGAAGCTCAATCCGTCCACTAAGGTTTAAACTAAAATGCTTATAACTACCTATTTTAATGTTCAAACAGGAAATATATCTAAAACCATCATCCTAAAACACTTTAATATCATTTCAAAGCCAACTTACAAGATTACCCTTAAAAATATATGGCTTACAGCTACGTTGAAAACTAATCAAGTTACCCCTATATTCAGGCACAGCCATTTTCTCTCATACAGTTTTAGTTTTACTTTTGTATTTTTATGTTTATGATACAGTAATTCATATTTCATATTGACAAAGAGAGAGAGAGCAAAAATACATCTCACACACTAGTGACAGTACATACACAAAGCATCCAAGCTACAAGCTGTGTGATTGGCTACTTCCAACCCTTCTAGCCAATAGCATGTTGTACTACAAGCAAATCAGCATCAAGAAAAGCTGGGTGTCTTAACCCTTAAACGCCTACTGGATGTATCATACATCGACTAAAATTGTCTGTTGGGTGCCAAGTGGACGTACCGTGCACGCCGACTACAAAAATTTCAACCTTCAGTCAATTTTGACTCGACCGAAATGGTCGAAAAATGCAATTGTAAGCTAAAACTCTTACATTCTAGTAATATTCAATCACGTACCTTCATTTTGCAACAAATTGGAAGTCTCTAGCACAATATTTCGATTTATGGTGAATTTTTGAAAAGAACTTTTTTTCTTACACCAGCGGTAACTCGGCCGAAAATTTCAGAAATTCTTTCGTCCTTTTGTCGTAATTTTTGCACTGTTCTGTATTAGCCGTTACATAAAGTTTTATATATGAAAATGTGCGCAATTTCATGTACAATACAACAGAAAATAACTCATGGTTGTACCTTTTATCAGTTTTGAAATATTTTCATATAAATCACGATAACTGCCAAAGTTTCAACCTTTGGTCAACTTTGACTCGACCAAAATGGTAAAAAAACGCAATTGTAAGCTAAAACTCTTACATTCTAGTAATATTCAATCATGTACCTTCATTTTGCAACAAATTGGAAGTCTCTAGCACAATATTTCGATTTATGGTGAATTTTTGAAAAAAACTTTTTCCTTACATCCGCGCCAGAAATTCTTTCGTCACATTGTCGTAATGTTTGCAATTAGTCATTACATAAAGTTTTATATATGGAAATGTGTGCAATTTCATGTAGAATACAACAGAAAATAACTCATGGTTGTAGCTTTTATCAGTTTTGAAATATTTTCATATAAATCCGATAACTGCCAAAATTTCAAGCTTCGTCAACTTTAACTCGACCGAATGGTCAAAAACGCAATTATAAGCTAAAACTCTTACATTCTAGTAATATTCAATCATGTACCTTCATTTTGCAACAAATTGGAAGTCTCTAGCACAATATTTCGATTTATGGTGAATTTCTGAAAAAAACTTTTTCCTTACGTCTGCGCTGCGTAACTGCCGAACATCTCAGAAATTCTTTCGTCATGTTGTCGTAATGTTTGCATCGTTTTACATTAGTCGTTACATAAACTTTTATATATGAAAATGTGCGCAATTTCATGTAGAATACAACAGAAGATAGCTCATGGTTGTAACTTTTATCAGTTTTGAAATATTTTCACATAAATCACGATAACTGCCAAAATTTCAAGCTTCGGTCAACTTTAACTCGACCGAAATGGTAAGCTAAAACTCTTACATTCTAGTAATATTCAATCATTTACCTTCATTTTGCAATAAATTGGAAGTCTCTAGCACAATATTTCGATTTATGGTGAATTTTTAAAAAAAACATTTTCCTTACGTCTGCGTGGTAACTCGGCCGAACGTCTCAGAAATTCTGTCGTCTCGTTGTCGTAATATTTGCTCCGTTTTATATTAGTCGTTACATAAAGTTTTATATATGAAAATGTGTGCAATTTCATGTACAATACAACAGAAAATAACTCATGGTTGTAGCTTTTATCAGTTTTGAAATATTTTCATATAAATCACGATAAATAGAAAAAATTCGACTTTCGGTCAACTTTAACTTGACCGAAATGGTCGAAAACTGCAATTGTAAGCTAAAACACTTACAGTCTAGTAATATTCAATCAATTAGCTTCATTTTTCAACAAACGGGAAGTCTCTAGCACAATATTTCGATTTGTGGTGAATTTTTGAAAAACATTTTTTACGTCCATGGCGTTAATTCATGCATCATTTTGTGATAATATTTTCTCTGTGTTGCTTTGATCGTTTTACAATTTGTTATATACCAAAATCATCGCAATTTAGTGTACAATACAACTAAAAAAATTAACTCATTAGCTTTAACCGTTGTGCTTACAGCGCGATTTGTATACAATTATATAAGAGTTTTTTTTTTTTGCGCTGTCATATATTCCAATATTTATATATGATAATGATATTTTTTTTTTTCATTTCTGATGGTTGCATACTAAACTTCAGGCAATGACAAAAAGGAGCCAAAATGAAGTCTTAATCTTAAAAACTAAGCGTGCTGTGATTTTTTGAAAAAACTTTTTTCCGCTTCGGCGCTAACTCACACCGACGCCACGCATACGGGAGACGTTTTTGTAAATAGAGGCTCGGTGTTTAAGGGTTAATGAGAGAGAGTGAGAGAGGACTGATATTGTTTGCATCAGTAAAAACAATTACAAATGTTTGGATGATCTTTTTTTTATACATATTATGATGATAATAGATCAATATAATAATACAGTGTAAATGGATTCTGTAAGTGAAATAACATTTTATTAATATTTTACACTGTTTTTTTCATTAAATGATATGTATACTGAGAGAGGGGGGTTGAACTGAGGTATGTTTACATCGTTAAGCTGTTTCGTGATTTTGAGGGATTTTACTGAACATTTTGTTGATATTTTGATGTGTTTTTATTAATATTGATATTTGAAAATTAGTAAATTTTTTATCATAAAAAATGTTTGTTCCGACATGATATACAAACCATCGGCCCTTTTCATTAGAAATTACTTATTCCGAAGCTGGACACGGCCATTAAACTCTTGAACAAGGTGGTTAGGCAGTAACTAATGCCAGGTAGGTTGGAATACCTACCTGCCCAGATGTAAACATTCCAGTTTTGCTTTCAGCCATCATGCATTGCAGACGTATTTTTGGATCTCTTTGCCTGACTGTCTTTAAGCTCTATTATCCCAGTGGGATCTTTCTGTATTTTTGTGTATATATTGCGTGTGATAGCCTTGCATAAGCTGTCATTCCCCTGCGTCTGGGTCTTGGGTTTGACGGCCAAGGACGTATTTAGAGGGGCATAACTGAGTGGTAATGCTTCTCTTCCAGTATCCCTTTATTTAGATACTGAAGGCGTTCCCCTGTACATTCGGAGGTATTAGATTGGGACATATATCTTCGCTCCCCTACATTGATAGGGACGTAAGAGTTCGCTCCCGCCCTCCATGTACAAGGGCATGACTACTTCCTTTCTATTTGTGCCGAGTGTTGTTTTTGCTGCCTGTGCTATAAAGAGTTGCGGGTTGGGGGAGGTTACAGGCGTCGTCGGAAAGTATTGCTTCCATGGCACCCTTAGTGACCTCCCCTCCTTCCTTTTCTCTCCCTGTAGATTCTTCCTTATCTCTCCTTCGGGCAAAGACTGCGAGGCGGGGGGGCCCACGCGGGCAGTCGGGCGACCTCTTCTAAGGGGCCTCCTCTCGCTGTGTAGGGCAGTTCCCCTCAGAGCGAGTGGAGTCTCCCTCTACTAATCATTACTTTTTCTTTCAGGTTGACAGTGAGCATCACAGGCACAGCAGTAGTTGGCCGGGTATCTCAGTTGGGATGTCTTTGCATGAAGGAGTTCCGACGTTTATTCAGTGTTGCTTCGGGATCGACCACAGTACCTGGTTGGAATGGCATGGTTCCACGTTGGGATTGTTCCAACTCTGTTCTCGCTGGTGCAGATTGATCACTGTCATTGATGGCCGTCATGAATGCTGTGGCACTGCCTCTGGCGTATCTGTGGTCCATCTGCTCCTGCCGTTTCCTGTGTTATGCTCCTGTTGACTCGACAACAGTCTCTGGGCGGCTCTTTCTGGCCTCCTGCTGTAGCCGTCATGGTCGTTCCTGTCGCTGCTGGTGACTTGCATGTGACATTCCTGACCGTTGTTGTAGCTCCTGCCTTTCGAACCACTTTCATAGCTCCTGCATCGGCTGTCCTAATCGTGCCTGCTGCTTCTCCTGGTGGTCGTGTCCTGGGCCGCTTCCGTTGTGATCCTGCCTAGCTGCCCTGGAGGTTACGATGTTTCGTGTCCACCATCCTGTAGATGTCAGAGTTAAGGTGAAGGAAGTGGCCCTGTGGAAGTAGCCGCCGTCTTCTTCAACTTATCTTCGATTCATCTTTTGCTGCCTTTTCCCTTCCTCTCCCAAGGTTCGAAAGGGCCCCGGGAACCGGATAGACCTCCGTCAGCCAAAGGAGAGGAAGGCTGCTTCTTTCCCCTTGATGCCCTGGGATGCCTAAGGACTGCCTCCTTCTGAGGAGGCAGTGGGTCTCTCGTTGGCTCTTCCCAATCTTCGGGTTAGGGAACCGATTTGCATACCCCTAGGTTTTGTGTTTCGGGAGCCGCGGGCGCGCAGACCTTGGTTTGCGATCCCGTTCCCAGTCCTAGAGGTTCCGCCTCTTAAGACGGGGCTGCTTTGGGCGCTCGTTCATGAGCCTCTTCAAGTGCTCGAGATTCTGTGGAATATCAAGTATCCCAATCTGGTCTGGAGAGTACTTTTCCCCGCCCAGTTTGGGAGTATTGCAAGAGAAAGGCCTTAGGCACCCAGGTGTCTCAGCACTTCCTGCCAGCAATACAAGTGCTCCCCAAGTGCTTACCAGTGCTCGGTCAGGTTCCCAGCTTGGTGTCTCGATCCTATCGGTTCAAACACCAGAAGAAGCCAGGGAAGAGATTCCTTTCAGGAGTCCTGTGGGACTTCTAAGGGATTGACTCTCCTCTGGAAAACAAGTTTCGCTCATTGGCTCTTCCTGCTCTCAGGCAGGAACCGATTCGCATTCTTCTCGGGGTCTCCTGTTTCAGGGGCCACGAGAACGCGGCCTCTCGAGGCCATGCCCTCGTTGCCAGTATTAGAAGTCTGCGTCTAAGACTGGTTCTGTGCCTGGCTCTGTTTTATTTCTTAGGAAACCAAAAGCAGCCTCTCCCGATTTTTGGGAGTCTCGTAGGTCGCTTGAATTCTATGAATCACGAGCGCTCTCCTGACAAGAGGCACAGGACAAGAGAAAGTGCCGAGATGACAGGTGTCTCGGTGCTGAGACGCCAGGTGTCTTGGTGCCGAGATGCCAGTTGTCTCGATACTGCCCGCCAGCTGCTTCGGTTGCTTAGCCAGGTTTCATCTTTGTGACTTGAACCTCAGGGTTCGAGCATGCAAGATAGCAGACACAGAACTCCCTTTAAACCTTCTTCTTGAGGGGCCTCAGCCTCAAAGGAGTTTAGAGTTCAGGAAACCAGCGCTAGTTCACGGCAGACGAGTTCCACCCTGTACAATTCGATTGTGTACACGCGATCGGCTTGGTTCGGCTAGGCTCGCTCGGCTCGCCCCGCCTGCCTCCCAGTCCTCCGCATACCACCCAGTCGGATCGCGTTCACATGATCAGCTCAGTTCGGTGCGGCTCAGCTTGGCCCCACTCATTTTTTCCAAATCGGGTTCTTGGCTCTGTTCGATTGAACTTTCTGCTCTTCCCAGGGAAGCGCTTTGCCACAGCACAAGCGCTCTTCTTCCCCCATGTGGCAATAATCTCCTTTGGTCAATTATCGCTCACGGTCCACCTCTCCTGCTGGTCTTACTGGCAGGACAGGTAGGGGTACTCCTCACCTATTCTCTTTTCCTCTTGGTTGTTCTGAGAGGCGTGAGACGGACAGAGAGCACTCTGACGAATTTGTCTTTGGAGTTCGGCTGCCTGGCATGCTTTGGGTTTTGGTCCCCCAATTGTCACGTAGTACAACCAGATAGCCAAGGAGGGTTTCTTGGGATCTGTCAAGGTCTTCCTCCAAGGAGAGAGGTACAGGAGATCCACCCTTCAGAAGCAGCAAGGGTCTTCCTCTTCAAGTTGCGATCGCCCTCGTTTTTCTGAGAATTTCGCACCGATTCATCAGTGCGAGGCCCCACGGGACAGGACCGTGGCTCCCCCAATGAATAATCTTCATCACTTGCAACCTCTGCAGTTCCCAAGGGGCCAAGAGTTTCGGGGGCCATCATGGTCCTTGCTTATGAGAGCATTCTTGACCAGATGAATACATTTCTTCGGACAAGGAGTTCATTCAGGTTGAAACACCAAGCTCCTCTCCTGCCTCAACAGAGTAAGAATTCTCCTTGCCTCGGAGGGTTTTGCTGACTGCAGGTTGTTCCAACTCTGCTTCACCCAGACTGGGTTCTCTCTCTGCTTCTGCTTGCCATGAAGGGTATTCTCTTCCGCAACAAGAGACAGCGATCTTGGAGGGCACCTGCTAGTTTCCTCCAGGCAGTCTCCTGATGGATCCACAATCCTTCACATTTAGGATTTCTCTCCTCGGATACGACCATTCCTGGGAAGAACCCTGCCCTCTGGCAACTGGTCCTGTCTGGGGGCGGGTCTTCCTTTACCAGACCGCATTTCTGGTGCTAAGAAGAAGGACTTTGTCCTAATTCGGATCTCTGGTTTCGTAAGTTCCAAGTTGGCACAACCCAAAGAAACGAACCTTTACTTGGTTCTGCCTTTCTCTTTCAGAGATTTGCCAGATACCTTGGTAACCAAGGTTCGTACCAGGGCACTGCCTTGTCCTTTGGACAATCTCTTGGTCATCCCGGCTCGACCTTGAGTTCAAACCAGCCCCCTCAACTCCTAAGAAGTCCCAGTCTTCGGAAGAAGATCACGGAACACATAGCCCTCTTCTTCCCTTCTGGGAAAGTGTGCATAACTCTCTTTCCACCCTCTTTTCCATAAGGGAGGAGGGAAGAAGGGAAGAGAGAAAGAAGTATCAACCGGGAAGAAGTTCTCCTACTGCAGATGCCTGGATAAAATGATACTTTTCAAGTCTCTGGAGCTGGCAGCAACATTGCTGAGACCTGGGAATGGATTCCTTCAGAAGTATCTATTTCCCTTGGGTCTCGGCAATTCTTTTCATCAGACTTCCATCCTGCTTCCTCTCCCATGCTTCCGATTTGGGAAATACCAGCCCGGCTAGAGCTAATTGTCCTGGTGTCTTGTCATCTTGCAGAAGCTTCCCCATGGTGGAGAATGGAGGTCTGCTTCCATTCCTCCATTCTTCTTTCCTTCTTCGAAGTATGAGGAAAGAGTTAGACTGATGCTTGAACAAAGGGACCTTCAAATATGCTTGCATATTCTCCTCACATCATGTGTCTACTTCCAGATCCATCGATCGAGGAATAGGCGCACACCTGTAAGACTTTGCCTTGAAGGTGTGTGACCGAGATGATTAGTACCTTCTCATCAACACCCTGGACTCAAGGCAGTCTTTTGGCCTTCCAAGAATTCAGGATGAGTTTTGTGACACTAAGTGGTTTCGTTGAACAACGAAACCACAGTAGTGGCATCCATCAACAAACAAGAGGGAATAGTTTTCCTCCTGTTTTATCTTTCAACATTTGCAGGTGCTCGAGTGTTCTATAGCACACTCGATAACTCAGTTAGCTAGATGCATTCATGGTGGGCGAGCTCTGCCTCGGGTTTGAGTGATCGAGACAGAACGTGCTCTTCACTTTTTCCTCACGAAGATTCACAAAGAGACTGCTCAACTGAGAGATCACTACCGTCCTTCTGTTGCCTCCCTGCAAAGGCCGGTTCCTTGCTCCTTCGTACCAGACCCAGGGGCTGCTACGGTGAGGCATGTTGTCTCTTTGGGATAAATTGATATATGTTTTTCCCTCCATATTTGTCTGTTTTGCTAGGGGTTCACAGTCATTGCTCACCCCGACAAATGCTGGAAGACTTTGCCTTTCACCCGACCTGATAACTCTGCTTCTGAGGCATCGAGAAGAGTTCTGCTTGACCCAGCCTTCTGTAGCAGCTACACAAGAAGCGGTTCTTCAGGCAGTCCATCCCTGTGTGTTCAGGACTGGGAGACCTTCCAGGTTTCCTTGCAAGCATAGGCTTTCTCGCTGAATGGCAACGGATATAGCTGGAAATCTCTTGAAGTCCTCTGCAACACTGTCCCAGAGACTGAATCTGTCTTCGCTGGTGGGTGTCGTTGACAGAACTTCTCGGGTCAGAGTCACTCTTCAAGTCTAGACTTCCTCGTCTTCTCCACTGAGGGTTGCTGCTCTCCCTTTCATTTGTGAAGAAGGTAGGCCCTTGCAACCTAGTCTTCTATCTGAAGTAGCCTTCTTCTCCTCAGTCGAGATTTAGGTATGGATGAGAAGCTTCTTCAGTCTTGCTATCCCAGGTAACTTTTTCATGGGTAGCATGTGACCATCTCTCATCTCGCTCCGGCCTTGGCATAGAAGATGGAAGAAGAGGTGAAGGGGATCAATACCTCGACTTCTTCTCAAATGTCTTAAGTGGACTCCGAATCTATCGGCATCTATTGTCGGGTTCAAGTCCTTCTTGTTCCCTTCCTCCTTGGACTTTGTATCGATGATCCAAATCAGTCATTACTTTGTCCTATTAGGGAGCTGTGGTACTTTCCGAAAGGCTCGACATTCCTAACCTGGACGTTGTCGACGTTTTCGCTAGTACTATCTCTCTCAAGGAAGAAGTGTCTAAGGACACATCTTTCTCCTGGCTTCGTGAAGCGATTGAAGGAGGTACTCGGCAGCTGGCAATGACAGTACCGGTACTTTCCACCCGAGAGCTCACAAAGTTAATGGCTTGGTCCATCCCTCGCATTCCAGAAGTTTCTGTCGGTCTGGAAGCAAGACCACACTCTTGTTTTCCTGTGGTCTTTCCCACAGGCCCTTAGAACCTCTTTTCGTTGGCCCTGTGGTGGCTGCTCAACAAATTGTATTTTCTGACCCGGCTCCTTCAAGAGGGCTAGTAGCATCTCGCCTAGGGTGTTGGTTCTGGAAGTGAGAAGGTTACTGAGAGTGACTGGTCTCTCTTCCTCCTCCTTCCTTGTCCTCCTACTTCTCCTTCGGGATGAGAATAGGACTTGAACTAGTACTTGCTGGATGTGGCATCTGATGCGTTAAGACTACGAATTGAGCACCCATTCTATTTTTCTTCTAGAATCATAGAAGCAATTCTGCTCCTTCCTCTAGCAAGGAGAGGAAGGAGAGACTGGCAATAGGGGAAACTCTAAGATTCTTCCAACCTATTTCGTTTGAGTTACGTTTCCTCACTCATGCAAAAAGGTCCAGTATCTGACGTTTGATCTTGCAGTTCTTACACTCCGATCAGTATGTCAGAGACACATTACTCCTCCTCCCAGGTGTGCAGAACTCCAGTCAGTTCAAGAGACTCACTCAGATTCCTCCCTCCAACCAGTGAGTCTTCCTAATGTAAAGGACCAATGGTTTGTATATCGTGTCGGAACAAATCACAGTTTTTGAAAGTAAATTGTATTTCTCCTAAGTATACAAACCTGAGGTCCTTTACATTACATTTTATGCCTGCCTCATGCCACCTCTCAATCTGAACCTGGACCAAAAGGCAAACTGGAATGTGTACATCCGGGCAGGCGGGTATTCCAGCCTACCTGACGGTAGTTACTGCCTAACCACCTTGTTCAAGAGTTTAACGGCCGTGTCCAGCTTTGCCATAAGTAATGCCCTAATGTAAAGGACCTCAGGTTTGTATAGTTAGGAAAAATACAGTTTACTTTAAAAAATTGTGATATTTAGTCACAAAAATAAAATGAAAATACAGTAATTAATGAATGTTGCTCTATGGAAAACTGCAAAGTAGTGAATTTTCTGTGATGTATTTAAGAGATACATTCCACAGAAAAACCCGCGATTAACTGAAGGCACGAGTGCTGATACACGATCTAGCAGGAACCACTGTATTACATCTAAGCATTTTATTTCTTTTCTTCATCCTTGTTTTGAGTACTGTTTTCCAGTTTGGTCTCCTTCATAGTGGGGTAATGCCATCAGTGTCCCTCAAGTAGCGCACTACTGTATGCATTATTTAAGGTTCTTTGCAGTACCCCTTCATCTAGCTGCAACCCCTTTCATTCTTTTTGCTATACTGTACCTCCATTCTTATTGTCTTTCTTTCATCGTACTTTCCACCCTCTTTTAACGATGTTTCAGTTATTTTCAGCGCTGAATGACCTCGGAGGTCCCAGCACTTGGCCTTTGGCGTACATTTTATATTCCAATCTAATGACCGTCTGGTCTCTGGGTGCTGATTCTCATCTCAAACTCTTGGCTTGTTTCATCAGACAAGTTTATTTTGCAGCATAGATGTAAAGTGAGTTCATGATGTTTGTTGCATAAAATGTACTACAAAAACAAACATCCTCTACATACTTCTTTACTTAACCTAGCTGTTTTTGTTCACAACACCAGGCAGGAAGCTGCTAAAAATACAGTTGTTTTCTAGTTCAGGCTTAATACTACTCAATTTCCTAGGAGTTTTATTTTGGCTAAAACGAAAATGTGGAATGCTGTAGTTTGCAACATGCAGTTGTGGAGGCTCCTGATCTCCAAATATCTAAAGAAGTAGCAAATTCATTCTTGCTTTCTGTTGACGTCTTCTGAATTCAGGTGTATCCATTTGTATTTTTCATTCCATATTTAGTTATTTATCATCTTTCTTATAACTTGTCTCTCTTTGCAGGCTAATTTCCCTTTGGAGCCCTCTTGGGTTCATAATCTTTTGACTTTGTCCATAAGGGTTTTCAGCTGAACATTTAAAGAAAATTGGTTCCCCCCCCCCCTTTCTGAAAGCTTTGGTTTTATGAAGATAAATCCTGATGACTTGTAAAAAACAAAGGAGGTCCACCTTGTTCTCCTGTTGAACAGGAAAGTATGGAATAACAAATAAAGATGGAGAATGAGGTTGGGAGGAGGTTGTCTTTGTGTTTCTGAAACCAGGCACCTAGGACAGGCCAGTGATTATATGTTAGTTTTAGAAGGTAGTCATTATTATTTTATTTTTATTTTCTGCATTAGTGAAATGGCATGGGTGTTTTGAAATGTATAAAAAGCACGTTTAATTTTATAAGTTTTTATACCAAAGCATTCTTTATGTTTAAAAGTATATATCTGTTCTTGTTGTGACGTCATAGGACCAAAATGGCGGGAGGGAGCAAAATGTAAACAAATGCAGGCTTCAGTGTTGAATAGAGTGTAGTGAGGTAGAGAGAGCTCTCTGATGGTTAGGGTGTTAATTTTGGGTTGTAAGTCTATTTTGTGGTTTTTTGTAGTCGTAAGCTGGATTATATTATGAAAGAAGAACAACGTGGACAGGTGGGTGGATGGCATAATTGTAGCATTTTTGGATGGGTTAGGCTAGAAAAACTTTCAAGTGGTAGCAGAGCTTAGTTGGTTAAAAATGGACAGATCTAATGGTAAACTTTGGGAGATGAAATGGAGAAGAGACTGTCTGAGATTTAGCAGGACATGGGTGATTATAAAGGATGGAGAGGACAAGTCGAAGATTGGCTTGTGGTGTGTGGAGAAGTGAAATATCCGGGGATAGAGATAAGAATGAGCTTAAAAGGAAAAGCTTTAGAAGTAACAGAAGGAATAGAGATGAACTTAGGATAAAGAGGGTTCAAAGACTCCTCCACTTTTGGGAACATTGGGAAGCGAGAGGAGCAGAAAGCTGGATTGTGAAAGTATTGAGGGAAGGTTATTCAATCCCTTTTCTACAGAAGCCTCATTTAACCAACAAGCCCATCATATTGACAGTCTACTCTGTAGGCTCCGAGAGGTTTTCTGCCATCTCCCAAGAAGTGTCAGTACTTCTCAAGAAAGAAGCAATCGAATTGATCGAGGACACCTTCTCACCTGGGTTCCACAATCACTTGTTTGTAGTCCCCAAGGCCTTGGGAGGCTGGAGGCCAGTTCTGGACATGAGTGCCCTGAATTTGTATGTCCAGAAAACCAGATTCAAAATGGAAACAAGCCAGTCAGTCCTTGCATCGATTCGCCAAGAAGATCGGATGATTTCGATAGACATGAAAGATGCTTACTTACATGTCCCAGTTCATCAGGACATGAGAAAGTTTTTAAGGTTCATTTTCCAGAGCAAGGTGTACCAATTCAGAGCCCTTTGCTTCGGCCTGTCCACGGCTCCACAGGTTTTCATGTGAGTCCTAGCTCCCATAGCAAAATGGTTACATTTGAGGGGGTGTCAACATTTCGCTGTATCTTGACAATTGGGTCATTTGCTCCCAGTTGAAAGACAAATGTGCGGAGGACCTTCACAAGACCCTTCTTCTCACCCAGGAATTGGGCCTGCTAATAAACTTTCAGAAGTCTCAACTAACTCCCTCTCAGGTGATAGCATATTTGTGCGTGAGGATTCCTCTCCCTTCAGTCCTGTTCTGCGAACAACTGGATGAGCCTGCTTGGGACCCTCTCGTCCATGGAACAGTTTGTATCCCTGGGATGGCTATACATGAGGAACTTACAGTTCTTTCTGAAAGTCAGTAGAAACAGAAAGAAATACCCGGACACTTTTGTTTTTCCAGTAACTCAGGAAATAAAGCAGGACCTGCTTTGGTGGAAATCAAGAGGCAAGCTTTCTCAAGGGAAGACACTCCTTCCTCTGAGCCCCGACCTAGTGTTTTATTCAGATGCATCAGACCTAGGTTGGGGAGCTC